>NW_017307140.1:300804-317520 GCF_000935625.1 Nanorana parkeri | reverse complement strand
GCAAATTTGCTACAAATTCAAAAAGTGTCAACTAGAACTTGTGCTGCAAGTGTTCTGCAAGTCTACAACTTGCCAGGAATGTGTGCAGCAAGTTAACAAAAATTACAATTTCACCCTGCCACAAGTTTGTAGCAAGTTATTCTTGCTATCTGGGTAGCTATTGCATCCGCCCTCTGCTGCTGTCAATCACTAGAGGAGACCTGATGGAAAACTCCAGGCCCCCTCTGCTGATTGACAGCAGCAGTGGGCGGGTGCAATAGCTAGTTTGCTATTGGCTATTGCAAATTAAAATAGCCAATAGGAATCTAGCTATGCATTCCTATGGTGTTTTTTTATTATTCTGACGGCAGCCGGCTCCGATGTCAGAAGAAAAAAAAAAAGAAAACAGTGCAGGGAAAGGTTTACTCTGCTCGATCGAGCAGATTAAACCTTTCTGGGAGAAAGTGTTTCTCTCCGGGGCGGCCGGGAGCCGCTATCTGATAGCGGGGGACTCCCGGAGCGTCAGGGAGAGTTGGGCTGTCTGGAGATCAGTGTCCCTGGTTACCTGGTAACCAGGGAAGCTGATCTGTCTGTTCAAGTGGCCGGAGCCAGCCGTGAGATGATGGCTGGCTCTGACCAGCAGTCAGTAGCAGGCTGTCTTCGACTGAGCCACTCGGCCGACTTTGGGAGCTGTACGGGCTATAGTGAATAGCCCGTTCATCAGCCCTTCAGTTCTACTGAACCGAAGGGGTCCTGGGGTCGAAGCTAGCCGAAGGATCAGCCAAAGCTATGGCTACATCCTTCGGCAGCTTAGTGAATAGACTCCTTAATTTTAGTACTGTGGGAAAAGCTAAGACCCCCTTTCATTTATTTGCCTGGTGTCCCAGAACTGTTGCTGAGACACCCAGTGAGTGAAAATATCCCCAACGGAGTCTATGACAGCAATAAAAACTAAAAATAAGTTATTACCCTTCTCCAGTCTATTCAAAATTAAAACAGTGCATGCAGTTGGCCTTTAAAACTAGGTAGTGTTTGTGTTTTTTTAGTTTATCTTACTGTAGATAGAGCAAAGTTGGGCATTTTATGATTTATCAGGGTTGATTTCTTTAAAGAATAGACTTTTCACCTTGCCCAATGACTCTGTGCTTACTTTAACCATCCAGTCACCTGCAAGAGGAATTCCTATTTTTTCATTTCCCCCTTTACATGATTAGGTAAGTGAGGTGAACACAGCTGCACTTGGAGCATTCTACTCTATTAAAAAACGAAATTCATAGACTATAAGAACAGGAATGCTTAACCACTTGAAGAACAGGTGTTTACACCCTCTTCCTGTCCGGGCCATTTTTCAGTATTCAGCGCTGCGGTACTTTGACTGACATTTATTCTGTCATGCAACGCTGTACTGAAATTGATTTTATACCTTTTTTTGGGACAGATAGAGCTTTCTTTTGGTGGTATTTAATCACCACTGGGGTTTTTATTTTTTACTATATAATGAAAAAAGTACTAAAAATTTTGAAAAAAGTTTTTCCTACATTATGTTAAAAAACACTTATTCTTACCCATATTTTTGGTAAAATATAAAATATGGGGTCACATTGGATAAATAAACACAAAACATGTCAAGCTTTAAAATTGTGTTTGTCTGAGAAATCGCATTAAAATACTATACCCAAAATTAGCCATAGACGACACTTTAAAAGCTTTTACCGCTCATCAATTTAGTGTTATCAGTGAATAATGGCCCTAAAATTATTGCCCTCACTCTGACGTTCACAGTGATATGCAACATGTGTGGCGTAATGGGCGCAATCGTCGTTTTCACACGCATGTTTGCACACGTGTATGTGGGGATGGGACTTTTAAGAAAAATTTTGTTTTTTAATTGTTTTTTATGTGTGACTTTAATTTTTGGGGGAACTTTATTTTTTTTACTTTTTTTTCACTTAACTTTGTTATTATCACATAGGGGGCTAAGAACCCCCCTATGTGATGGCAAAGAGATGTGACAGGTCCTCTTTATGGAGACATCATGGGTCTTTAAGACCCCTAATGTCACCTAGGGACCCCCAAAGAAGCTGATGAAGCATAGATCTGCTTCACCAGCTTCTCTGGAGTTTCTGTAGCCGGAAAGTGACAGCAGAATGTGGAAGTGATGTAATGATCTCCCTCTGATCTCCTGTCAGAAAGCTGCACTGCTGTCCCCCCTGGCACAGCAGAGCTCGGGACCATCACTGCGGAGGGTGGGCGCACGAATGGCCCCTCGTACAAGCGATCCGTCAGCTTTATAGCTGGCAGATTGCTTGTATGTAAACAGGCATCGCTGCCTGTTTTTAAATTATGATAGTTTCCTGCTTGTGCATGGGAGTGGGGCGGGGGCTGAAAGGCCATCTTATGATGGCCTGTTACATCCAGAAAGGTGGTAAATTATGAAAAGTTTCCTTTCCTAAGTGGTAAGGAGTCTTTGTATGATTTAGCCCTTTCTCCCCATTGTAGTTCTGCATGCATGGGTTGATTGGTTGGTGCAGAATTGCCCGACTTGAAGATCAACTATGTATCTGTTACAGTATTCCCCTCTACTGGTGGAATGTGAAGCCAAAACTGCTCCCTCAGGGAGCATGACAAACTTGTTTGGGAGAAAGGTCAATACAATGAGGTGTGTACATAGCAGAAAAGTAGTACTTGTATTATTGCCAAGTGCAGAGCCTGATCTATTGATTAGAATGAACAGGTTGCTTGTTTGAAAGGTCACAGTAAAATGTTACTATACATTATATACTAGCTTGGTGAGAGAGTCAATTTAAACCAGTGAAACTATCAGAAAGGAAGTAATGCAGAAAGGGCCTGAAATACTTTAACTGGGGACTGCGTGTCATCTTCCTGCCCCTGGTGCTGTAATAAAAGAGAGGAATCTGTGCAGGCTGAGTTCCTGGTGGTCAATGGGAGGTGCCCCTAGAACTAGAGAGCTTTATGGCAGGTCATTATGAATTCTGGAGGGGTTAAAGTTTTGACTTTACATTGAGAAAGCCCCCGTGTGCTGTAATTGAATTTGGGAATAATGAGGGCATGTGGCTCTGGTGGCTAATATTAGGAGGGAAAAAAGCTAGTTGCTGTCTACATTGGCATAGCTACAAAAGCACAATACAATATTCATTGTTCTTGACTTCTGGATGTAAAACAAAAATGAACTGGTAAAATATAACAGAAATCTGTAGAAAATATTATATTAGATGACTTTACAACAACCCCTTCCATTATTTCTTTATTGAAGAAGAATAAAGGAAAGTAAAAGCTAGCATTTAATTTGTAGTCATGATGGCCAGACCTATAAACAGGGCTTAAAAAATAAAAAAAATGTTTTCAGCATGACCAGACTATAGCCTTGCAATTTATGTTAACATTTTTTAGGGACAGATAGAGCTTTCTTATGGTGGTATATAATCACCACTGGGGATTTTTATTTTTTACTATACAATCAAAAAAGTACCATACATTTCGGAAAAAAAATGTTTTCCCTATGTTATCTTAAGAAAGATTTATTCTTACCCATATTTTTGGTAAAATATAAAATATGGGGGTCACGTCGGGTAAATAGACGCCTTAAAATGACATGCCCACAAAATTGCAAGAAAGGACCACACTGAAAATTGGCCATAGGCGATGCTTTAAACGCTTTTACTGCTAATCAGTTTAGTGTTATCAGTGATCAATGGCCCTAAAATGATTGCTTACACTCAGACGTTCGCGATGAAATGCAATATGTGTGGCACAATAGGCGCAATCGTCGTTTTTGCATGTAGACGCACCAGACGCATGTTTGCGTGTGTATGTGGGGTGCGGGGGACTTACAAAAATTTGTGTTTTTTCTTTTTTTATGCTTCTTTAATTTTTTTATTACTCTTTTTTTTTTACACTTAACTTTATTGCTATCACATAGGGGGCTAAGAAACTCCCTATGTGATAGCCAATTTACATGACAGGTCCTCTTTATGGAGACATCAGGGGTCTCTAAGACAGCTGAATGCGGAAGTGATGTAATATACATCACTTCCTGCATTCGGGAACTGGAGAGGAGATCAGAGGGAGATCGTGTACCCAACTTCCTTTGATACCCTGTCATAGAGCTGTGCTGGTCCTGGTCGCACCGGGCACAGTGGATCTCGGGACCGGCAACTGAAGTGACAGCGGCGGTTGCAAAGGGGGTTAAATGCAGCTAATACAAGCGATTGGGCGTCTCTAGAGATGCCCGGTCGCTTGAATGTAAAGCTCCTGGATGGCTGTTACAACGGCCGGGAAGCTACTCGTCCGTCTCCGGCGTCCTATCGTCACAGACGAGAGGACGGGTGGATTTTTCAAGCCCTGCCTATAAACCATTGGTCAAGTGTTGCCCCATTTACTAGACACACCTCTGTTAAGCAAAACATGTTATTGTTTCACTGGTGCAGTAAGGAGAAGCTATTATTTGCCAGACCTATGGAATTAAACTGTTAAACATGATAACTGTGGAATAAAAAAAAGCTTTCTCTTTGGCTACATCATGCTTAGACATTGTTTAGTGTGCCTAATGATTCACACTATTGTTTTATATCTACAGTTATTTTTATGCTTTTTCCAACAAACCTGGGGTAGTAAATGTCCCCCAATACATTTTACCGTATTTTTTCGGTCCATAAGAAGCACCGGACCATAGGACGCAGGGAGGTCCGGCGCGCCTTATGGAGCACTCGGCAGACTAGCTTCTGTCACAGCTTCTATGACAGAAACTGTGACAGAAGCTGCAGTTAGTGACCACTGAGACAGGTGGCGCTGTGATTACAGCACCACGGTCTCAGTGATCACACAGAGCAGACGAAGAACGTCCGTTCTTCGTATGATCTATGGTGATCTCGTAGTCGCCGCTGCTCGGTTTTAATACGAGGGATCTCATTAGATCACTCGTATTAAACGAGCAGTGGCTCCTACTGCTGGACTCGATCGCCGCCGCCGCTGCTCGGCTTTAATACGAGTGATCTCATTAGATCACTCGTATTAAACGAGCAGTGGCTCCTACTACTCGCCCGGCGCCCGAAACTGCATGTCTCGGGCGTCGGGATTCGCTCCATAAGACGCAGGCACATTTTCCCCCTCCTTTTGGGGGGGAAAAAGTGCATCTTATGGAGAGAAAAATATGGTAAATGATAAACTTGGTGCCTCCTTGGGATAGAAGAGTATAATATGGAACAGCTTTTGCATGTTATTTCATATATAAAGTTTATATTGAATCTCAGAAATGACTTAAAGTTCAAACGCATGAAGTGTAAAAAAAAAAGGTTTGTAGATTCTGCAATAAAAATAAGGCCAACAAGGAACAACTTTAAGGACTCAGGCTAGAATAATAATGATAGTATTGTCTAAATCGATATACCTCTTGTCAGCCTTATGTCTGATGTTTGAATCAGCTCAGGCCTCTTCTGCTAAAGCTTTCCTCAGGAATATTGAATTATTTATTATTTGTGTCCTTTTTTCTTCACTTTTCTGATGATATTCTACTACTTTTTTCAGACTTAAAATTTGTTTTTATGCTGCCAGGTTTTACATTATGTTATCTTTGTATTTGGGAGTAGAACAAAAGTTAACTACAATGTATGACTTTATGTTTTATCTTTTATATAAAATGTGTTTTGCAGAGCTTACACTGCTTAGCATTTTTCAAGAATTCGTTAATGTCCTGAGAGTCCATATGGGAGCTTTTTGTCTGGAAATTTGCAATACAATCATTTTGTATAAACTTTATAGATTTTTTGTTTGATTAGTAACACAATAGTACTCAGGCCAATCTGATGGTTGAAGTAGCAGTGTTTTGCTCTGGTTTGAAGCTATAAAATTCAGTTTGTGTTTTGGTCACTGTAGTTCAAGTGCACTGATTGTTGGAAGAAGTGCTGATTACTCAATTTCCTCCAGTTTGATACTATAGAATATAGTGGTGTTAGACTGTGGGCAAAATAGAGTATTGCCTCCTGTCTCATCAAATGCTTTCACCAAATACTGCTTTGTGTACAAATTTCTACATATTTTTATAAATAGGTGATGTAAATAAGAAAGGTCACTAGAATCCAATGGGTACAAGAAGACATTTAAGAAGAAAGGCACACTTGTGAATTTGATTGTTACCCAGCCCCTTCATACTGGGCATTACCAGGCATTTATTATGAATGGACTGACCTAAACCTGAATACATTAACTTACGGATGTACATTTAGCACAGTGCACTGCAATGCAAGCATGTGTGTTGTATGGCAGTAATGGTATTTTATCCGCTACTGTACTATTCACTCTCATTAGTACCTCGTGTTCCTACCTTTTCTGCCATTCGCATTCTAGGCGTAGACAATTGCCATGCAAAAATCCTTAGCCAGCAGTGCCTGGACCAAGTAGAGTGGTTCCTACTCCCAGAGCTGTTCCAGGACCTGCTTAGCAGATGGGGAATGCTGGATGTGGACCCCCAGGCCTCCAGATTCAACAACAAACTGGACAGGTTTGCCTCTAGGTACAGAGATCCTCTACAAGAAGTAGTAAATGCCTTTGTGGTTCTGTGGGATCAGTTTCCTCCCTGAAACTCCCTGATCTGGTAAGACTCCTGGCACACACTCCATGGGCTCTGCCAGATTGTCAGGATCTTCTGTCCCAAGAACTGATTTGCCATCTTGCTTCATGGTCACTGGCTTTAATGGAATAGCTGTGGAAGCAGTTTATAGGGAGAGGAACATCTCTGTGGCTGGGATTCCTATGATGCTAAAAGCTAGGAAGTCTTGGTCTAGACCTGCATTTGGCTCTCAGATCTATCAATGGCCAGGTTTTTGCTCTTTCTATCTTGTTTCAGAGACCGTTGGGACCTTGTGGGGAGTTTGTTCATTCTGCTGGGAATTGCCCTTTAAGAAATCTAAATGCTGGAGGGCTTCCTGATCATTTGACTCGCTGTCACAATAGTCACTTAATCAGTAGCTCATCCTACCTCCTCCCGATCATCACTGTGTGATTTGTGAAAGAATGGGTCGCTCTCAGGAGCTCAGTGAATTCAAGCGTGGTACCGTGATAGGTTGCCACCTGTGCAATCAGTCCATCAGTGAAGTTTCCTTGCTACTAAATATTCCACGGTCAACTGTTAGTGGTATTATAACACAGTGGAAGCAACTAGGAACAACAGCAACTCAGCCACGAAATGGAAGGCCACGTAAAATGTCAGATCAAGATCAGCGCATGCTGTGCAGTGTGCAGAAGTCGCCAACTGTCTGCAGAGTCAATAGCTACAGACCTCCAAACTTCATGTGGCCTTCAGATTGGCACAACAAAAGTGCATAGAGAGCTTCATGGAATGGGTTTCCATGGCCGAGCAGCTGCATCTAAGCCTTACATCACCAAGTGCAATGTAAAGCGTCGGATGCAGTGGTGTAAAGCACGCCACCACTGGACTCTAGAGAAGTGGAGATGTGTTCTCTGGGGTGATGAATCACGCTTCTCTGTCTGGCAATCCGATGGATGTGTCTGCGTTTGGTGGTTGCCAGGAGAACAGTACTTGCCTGACTGCATTGTGCCAAGTGTAACGTTTGGTGGAGGGGGCATTATGGTGTGGGGTTCTTTTTAAGGGGTTTGGCCTGGCCCCTTATTTCCAGTGAAGGGAACTCTTAAGGCATCAACATACCAAGACATTCTGCTTCAAAATTGCTTGACATGGCAAGGAACTACAGTGCCCAACATTGACCATAGATGACGCTTTAACAGCCATTACAGGTCCTCAGATTTGAGTTAACCATGAATAACGGCCTTAGAATATTTTCTCTCACTATGGTGTGTGCAGAAATACCCAATGCGTGGTGCAAATGACTAGGAAAACTCTCACCGCTTCAATACTCAGAATGCATTATCCCAACCAATTCAGCTCCACAAAGGGACTAGACAAGTGTGCCCCCTGCCACCCCTGCTGTTTAATATCGCACTAGAACCCTTAGCACAATTCATAAGGCAAACCCAAGATATTCAGGGCATCAGAATAGAGAGGGAGGAACTTAAAATAGTCCTTTTTGCTGATGACATTCTTATATTCTTGTCCAGACCTTCTGAAGATGTGCTTCATATTCAGGAACTCTTTGAATTTTTTAGGACTTTTACTAGTTTCCGCATTAACTTTGACAAGAGTGAGGTACTGTCTTTGACTCCAATCCAGGCTGCCATTTGGGAGCGTAATACAATGTTTAAGGTGGCTTCACATGAAATCACTTATTTAGGTTTAAGATTGGGGGAATTGCCACCCTCATTATATAAACTTAATGATCTGCCTTTGATTGATAAGATACTCAAAGAACTGGAGGCGTGGTGTAGTTTGCCCCTATTGCACTTTGAAAAGATACATTTGGTTAAAATGGTCAGCTTTGCAAGACTACTTTGCCCTATGCAAACTATACTCCTTTTACTGAAGCGGTCAGATACTACTCGTTTGAATAAGGCCATGACTAGATTCCTATGGGGAAGGAAAAGGCAGAAGATTTCGATCAAGAAATTATGGCTCCCAAAGAGCGAGGGAGGTGCAAATGTTCCAAACCTGAAGTTATACTACATGGTGTGTCTATTGTGGCATGCCATGGATTGGTTAACTGACCAATCCAAATATTCAAATTATTTGCTGGAGATGGAAATGGTGTGGCCCTTTGACCTCAAGTCACTTTTCCACTACAGACCTTTCCTCCAGAACTTAGGCACAATTCCTCACTAAAAGACCTGGGTATTGCCTGGAAGGGAGGTCTGGAGGGTCCTTGGGGTTTCACCTTTTCTTTCCTATTGTCTGGTGTTGTATCATCCTATGTTTCCCCAGGGACAAGAATATGATGCCTTTCACAAATGGAATCTAAAAGGTATAAAGCTGTGGAAACACCTCTTTCATGAAGTATCTTTTAAACCTAAATCTTTCCAAGATCTGTTTAGGGAATACTGCTAGCAAAGCACTCATTTTTATACTTCCTCCAGATAACAGCAACCTGGAGGTAGTTCACCACCCACTGATCCTCAGATTTTTTTCCAGAAAACTTTTCTGGACACATTGCTGCTAACCAACATGTATACTATTTCAGAATTATATATGCGCCTTCAAACTACATATCTTAATCCTTTGGACACCTCTAATGTCAAGACATGGGCCATGAACTTTCAGGAGATAGATCTGACGGATAAGATCTTGGTGGGAAACAACAAGATCAGACAGATAACTGTAAATGAGATTTGGAGAGCGACCCGATTTAAAATCCTGCACAGGGCATATGTTCCTAATTTTATAGCATCTGCATTCACTTCCCCACAGGCAGGTCTAATTATTGCCCTAAGTGCAAACACCTACGGCCAACACTTACAGAGTTTTTCACAAAAGGGTGAAGAGTTTGGAGAAGGCAGGAGAAGTGAACAATCTAGGACAACATAGCTGACCTGGAAAGTGAGCTGAATTGGAAAAATTTTCTAAATCAGCTATTTTGGCCTAGATTGTTCACTTCTCCTGCTTTCTCCAAACTCTTCACCGTTTTGTGAATAACCCTGTTACTCATTGTCTATGCTCCTGCTCTATAATTCAAACATTTTGGCGGATAGTTTCTGTCTATAGTTCTAGTATTCTCTCCTGGTCTCCCCCAGTGGAACCACTATCATACTTGTTTAGCTATTACTGTATTTATGATCCAGCAAATAATATGTCACTTCATAAAGAGCCACACAAACCTGGATTGGATCCATATCTGTTTACTTTCTGCTCGGCACAGTATAATGAGATCTTGGAACACCCCTATTCCTCCCACAGTACAAGATGTTAAGCATGAACTGTTAAAAGTGTTTAATAGGGATGCAGAGACACAAAAAGACGCTTGGACAAAAATGTTCTTTAGCAGATGGCAATATTTTATGAGTTAGACTTTTACACAATCGGAGTTATTGCAACTGGTTAAACCATTTCAGTTTACGGGGTGGTCTTTGACTGTCCAACTATATAACTCATTGGGAGCATTGGATTCAGACTTTGATGTTTAATGTCTGCTAAAAGAGTATATACATAGAGGTGCCAAAGCAATCTCAATTGTTCTTCTTGTTGATTTTTTTTTATGTCTGGAAAATGTTTTGAAAAAGTTTAATAAAATATTCTTTAAAAAAACATGTAAGTTTACTTACAGGGCCCCGCTGCCACCACAATATGGCATACAGCATCTACAGCAAAAGTGTTAAAAGAGCTGCAAGCCCTAAAAATTCCTGGTGATTCTGCCAGAAGTGCAGTTAGCCTCAAACTTCTTGCAGTGACCTGACAACACTGCCACTGAAAATCCCTGACTGAGCTCTCTTTTGCTGGACTATGTCAGCACATCTCTCTCTTTATCTCCTTTACTCCTCCTGGTTTACATTCCCAGGATCGTCAGGTGTTTTCCAGTGCATAGTGTTTTTCACCATACTGGAGTTGAAGGGTGCTTTAAAACCTTACTTTACAAATAACACCTTTTCCCACTCTTCTAAAAAATGCAGTGTTGAGGCGAGATTTTGTATAATGTCTTTCAATGAGATCCAGAAATAAAAAAACGAATCTAGCTAAAGAAAATAGACATATTTATATCTATCTAACTCTAGCTAATCTATCCAATGGAAAAAAATATTATATACTGTATATTAAGACAGCCCATTCATTATGTATAGGTTGCAAATGCACCACAACAGATGAAAAGATGCGCATAACCTTTATTAACATTGGGCTGAACTGTATAATGCATTGGGGTGCCATTCACAATAAATGGCACCACAACACGCTGCACATAGTGCAGGAGTATTTCCATCCATAGTGGCAATGTGGGTTCACACGTCAATGTCTGGTAATACATAAGATAAATATATGTTAGAGTGGCCTGTTTATTTTTAAAGCCTACTTTATGTTGCCTAAATATCAGTTAACATTATTGTTATAATCCAAGACTCTATGAGCTTTTTTCAAAATATGGCATCCTCAGATCATTTGTGATCAATAAACTAGCTAGAAGCTGACATAACAGAGAATGTGTTGCAGGCACCTGACAATCTCAGCAGGGAGATCTCATTAAAACATACACACACTCAGACACATGCACACACGAAAGGAACTGAGCTATAGCTGGGAAGTTGGAATTTTCCAGGGAAATCTGGCAGATATCCAGACAGAGGGGAAACACCACTAGCTGTTCATATACTTATTTCAGTAAGAGATCTCTGGCTGTTGATGTAAACAGTTCTGCTGTAATAAGCTCAGTGCCCTTACTTGGTTCACTCTATGCTTGCTGTGGAATTTTAAAGTCAAACAGGCTTATCTAATCAGGTAGCAAAAAGAACAGTAATAAAGCATAAAAATACATAGAAACCAACTAGATTTCAGATTTTATCACTTAGGTCAGTCAGATCAATAAAATATGATAGTCCTTACTTGCTGTATGTTGATTTTTTTTTAGGATACAGCACCAATCACACAAGTTACCTGTGTTGTATATCCTACCTACTTTGGGTTACTGCTTTATGACAAAATGTTCCCTTCATGCCGCTGGATACACCCTAGAGCAGTAATGGCGAACCTTTTTGAACCCGAGTGCCCAAATTGCGAGGCAAAATCAATTTATTTACCTCAAAGTACCAGCGCTGAAAATAAGTTTAGTACTGTATTGCAGTTCGGGCGCTCGGGTTTAAGAAACGTTCAACATCACTGCCTTAGGCCCCATTCACACCAAGCAACATACCTTACAAGCGGATCAGTGCGACTGTTCGGGGGCGATGTTACAGCGACGATCGCGCGACCTTCACCGGTGGGCTGCATTCAAAAATAGAAAAATTGCGCGACTTCCGCGGGAAAAAGTGGCCTGCTACAGCGACTGGTGACATGGAGCTGTATATTAGAACAGCTCCATTGAATAACATTAGCTGGCAACTTCTCGCGATATCGCGCGGCAAAAATGTGCGATATCGCGGTGGAAATCGCGGGATTTTCCGCTCAGTCTGAATGGGGCCTTAAACAAAATAGGGAAACATGCATATTCAAACATTTATACACTCAATAAAACACATACACACTCAGTAGGGGAGGGGGAAAGGCTGTGCGGCTCTCAAGGGGGATCCGAACGTCCTCGGTAGTCGGGCCGGTCATAATCAGGCAGCGGTGACCTCTAAATAGGCAGATTAGACGGTCGCTCGCAGGGGCCTCCCGGGGTCTTGGCGAGGAGGAAGCGGCCGTCTAATCTGCCTGTTTAGAGGCCACCGCTGCTGCCTGATTGTAACTGCCCCGGATCGCGTACTGAGGCAATCGGGGTCGGTCGGATCTATTTCAATTGGTGGTCCTTGAACCTGGGCTCGCGTGCCAGCAGAGAGGGCTCCGCATGCCCTCCCTGGCACGCATGCCATAGGTTCGCCACCGCTGCCCTAGAGATATTATCTTCCAGTGCTTTAAGTGTTAACAGCAGTGACTATCAGTGAGATAGTCCTGTCCCCTTCCTTCTTGTCCCCTTCTCCATAATTACTCCAAAATACAATGCATTGTGTGAATGAGCAGTGCAAATCCTCCTAAATTTACAGAGCATGTTACATTATGGAACAATAATAGTACAAGCTCTATAAATGGAGAAGGGTTCAGGAAGGGGTGGACAAGCACACTGATACCCATTCACACTGATAGCCATTGTTGTTAACCCCCAGAGCCCCGGAAGTCTTTCTAGGGTGTACACGGTGGCATGAAGGCTTCATGTTAAAAAAAAACAAATAACTAAAACTTCAGCTTTAACACTAAAAATTATGATGGTTTATTAGATCTTCAGATTATTTTCTGTTATTATTTAGATATTTTTCCCCATCTAGTGTGCTATCAGGGAATGCACCTTATGCATAAATAACACATAAGATTTTACATATTTTTTTCTATATTTGTCTTTAAAATCTATTAAACATACATGTATACTGACCTATCTGTGAAATATATACTGATATGTAGTGATGAGCGAACCAAGTTTGGTTTGCTGGATGTGGGTCAAACCCAGCTGGAAATCCGGGTTAATTTGTCCTGTCTAAAGGTGCCCATACACTGCTTGATTCTCGTACGAGAATCACGGGAAATCCCCCGATCGTACGAGAATCGAGCAGTGTGAACAAAGACGTGCGACCGTTTCTACTGTATGGTCGCACGTCTTTTGTCTAAGGAGCACGCTAGAAAACCAGCCGAAAATTGTACGATTTTCGGCTGGTTTGAACGGTGCTCGGGAGACAAATGCCGAATTGGCCGGTGTGCGCACGCGCACACTGCCCTTCAGCATTGCGGTCATCGGAAGCCCGCCCCTCAGGGGGGCAGACTTGCGATGATCGAGAGAACGATCTGCCTGTCCAAAATGGGCAGATCGTACGTTTTTTAAATTACTTTACAACCATCGCAAGACTAAGGTCTTGCGATGGTTGTAAAGTGTATGGCCACCTTAAAATGGCCCTGTATGCATGAGAGATAGGGACATTAGATTGTAACCTCCACTGATGTGAATGTGTAGTATTGTAAGTGCTACATAAACCTGTAACAGCCTGTAATAAATAATAATGCTATGAATTTTAAGGGGGGCCTTGCACTGTTTTTTCTTAAAGGGATAGTATGCATTGTACATTGAAAATAAACAAAAAAATGTCTCTATCCACAAACCTTTCAGCCCCATAAAAATATTCATCTACAAAATTAATTAATAGGGTTTCTTTAAGTATTTAGTTACACCATTATCTCCACATGATTGATAACATAATCTCAGGTAAAAATGTCTAAAAAAGAAACAATTAGCCTTAACTGGTGGCTGCTTAGTCCAGAATTTTGTTAGAATACACAGCTCAAATAATATCAGTATTACTTTAGAAAAGTTCAGTCAAATTTGTATTGTCAGTTTTAAATTACCTGGTATTAGAACTGTATTTCAACGTTGCATTTATATTGCTAATGGACTTAATGTGGGAGTATAGAAAAACAGCTACATTCCCAGTTAAATTAATAAGTGAATATAATGAGTAATCCTGTATAGCCAGCTTTCTGAACTTGATAGAAAACACCCCTAGGTTCAGAACTTGCTCTTCACCACTGAAATTAAAACAATACAGCTAGTCCACGGACATAACCCCCCATCCAAAAACAAAAAACCTGTAGTTGAATATTGAAGCCACAGCAATAAACTGATAGGGTAGACCATTTGCTATCTTCCCCTTTCAGCCAACAGCCTGAGAACTGTACAATGTAGTAAATCACGATTGGCTTACAATTCTTTACTTTCCAAGTCTGGGAATTACAGGAGTCAGATATAAATATACATTAAAGGACAGGTGTAATAAATATAATTGAGTTAAATTGGGGATATTTTATATCTGACTATACTTCTGTTTTAAAAGACTCCTCTCTTACACCAGTTCTTGCAGAATGTGTTCCTAATTATTACAGAAGAACTCTGAGATATATACTCACCCGAACCATGACCCTGGCTGGCTCCTAAAACAGTGCCTTCAGCCTGTTTCCACCTCCGCTTCAGCAATGAAATGTTCCTACGTGTCCTCACATCCTATACACTGTATAGCATGTGATGACTCACTGGACCTTAGACCACTGGTGCAGAGGGGGAGTGGGGCTGAAGAGACCAGTCTAACAGCCAGCCGGGATGGGAGTTCAGGTGAGTATAACTGTTATTTTAGCTCCCTAGACAAAATGAACACTTAACCCTTGCAGTGTAGGGGGTGCGGGGGTAGCCCCACTGCAAAGGTTAACATTTTATTTGCCCAAAGTTCTTCTTTAAACATATAAGGAATTTCAGAACTATCAGTTTCTTAGTTGTTGTTGTTATTATTATAGCAAAAATATTAATTAAGGACTTCAGCAGGTTTAATGTAGTTGTTTTTGCAATCATGTTGTTTAACAGTTATTATTTTTCTCATCCTACTGAATTGCTTGATGGTTGACATTAGTTGCAGGGAGCTGATATCCTTTCTACTTCATTGAAACAGATACAGAATATCTTGTTCTCCATGCAGGGCCATGCTGATTCAGCCTTGCAGTGCTTTGTACATGGGGAGAAGAGGATTACTTATCAAAGTGTTCCAGCTGCAAAACTGGTACAATGCATAAGCAAACACAGGGGAAGATTCATGCAACTTCATTAAGGGTTAATATTGCGGTTCAGATTACAACTATGATTCAGGTCACTGGTACTGAATCAATAAAGAATATTAACCTTTAGAAAATCTAAACTCCTTGCCATTAAGTATATTAATCATTAGCAAGAAATTGGCACTTGGAGTGCCGGATGAAAATTTTAAGTTAACACTACACCTTAAAGCTCAATCCCAGGCATTTAATCCAGCTATGCATTCATTCAAAATATTAATTGTATTTTACATAGAAGTAGTAGTAGAGGGATTGACAGCACTCTGAGTCAGTTACCACATGCTTAAAATGACTCTTTCTTAAAGTTAGAGTTACCTGGACATACTTGTAGCAGCATGCAGTCCTTACCACTATGCTTGCATCTTTTGTTGTTTTTATTGGCCAAAGTTTTGACATTTCCTGGTAATGTCAAAGCTTTCCCACTCTCCTGGCAAACATTCCTATTGGTGCATTACTATTACAGACTGCCTCCCTGGCCACTGAGAGGGTAAAAAATGCAGGATGGGACAATACAGCCTGGGGCTAGCGAAAGGGACTGCAGGCTGCTGTAGGTATGTGCACCTCTAGCTGTCTGTGCATTGTACTTGTTTTCACCTTTTTTGTGACAGAATTACATGAATGGAGAGAAGAGCTTAGGGATGCCCTCATCAGCATGCTACTACAGCAGCAGGCTGGGGTGGGCCCTGGGCCAACTGACTGGCAGGGGTGTTTAGGTTACAAGACCGGCTGAACAGAATTACAATTGCTCTGGCAAGTACACTAGTTTATATACAGATATTTTAATTTGTTTACAGCTTGCTCAGACTTAAGCTTTAATGTCAATAAAAATGTTAAAAAACAGCCTTGACTATAGTTAGCCAATAGTAATGTACCAATGCTTTTCAATGGGATTTTTTATTTGTATTTTTTATTCTGACATCGCTACGTGTCAGAATAAAGAAAAAAAAAGACACAGCGGTGCTTCTCTCCTTGGTGGCCGGGAGCAGGAGACTCCCGGGGCGCCAGGGAGAGTTAGCTGTTTGGAGATCAGTGTCCCTGTTTAGCAGGTAACCAGGGACGCTGATCTCTCTGCAAGTGGCCGGAGCCAGCCGTAAGATCACAGCTGGCTCCGCACAGCTGTCAGAAGCAGGCTGACGTGTTTGCATGCATTTTGGTGCGTTCCAGAGCAGAAAAAATAGAACATGTTGCAGTTTTTCCACATGCTCTGGAACTGAATGCTCTGGTGTGAACTAGAGCCCAAAATACCAATGGAATACATTGGACGCAGTTTTGATCCATTCTGTAACTGCTCTGCTCTGCACCTGCTCTGCGCTTGGTGTAAACTAGCCCTAACTCACTACATAAATAGTCTACATTGTTTTCAAGCATTATTAGTAACTGTTTTTATGTTGTTCATTAAGGGACACACCCAGTCCTTTTATTAAACTATCTACTGAATCAGCTAGAATTAGGTCATGTGGAAGAATATTCCAAATTTTCAATACTCTTACAGTAAAGAACCCTTGCTGTGTGTGGATGTAAAACCTTTTTTCCTCAAGTTGCAAGAAGTGTCCCTG
>NW_017307140.1:263185-300776 GCF_000935625.1 Nanorana parkeri | reverse complement strand
CAGAAAATCCTCATTGAAGTACACAAGGTGTCTGTAGACCTTCTGTCCTGCTCCCCCCCCCTTCCTTGGTCTTGCCAGCAATTACTGGCTGTGAGAATTATAGCCAGGAGTTGCAGTGTAAATGCAACAGCTGTTGTTTTTGTATTTACTCTGTTTCATTCATCTTGATCAGCAAGAATTTTCCTACCAAAGTTTGCTCAACCGCAAGGCTGCTGGTGTGCATGTGCCTGCCACAGTGCTAATGCGTTCCATCGAGACGCATCACAGTTTCTTTTTTTGTTAGAACTTTATTGAAATGTCACAAGTGACATTTTATTCATTTCAATAGGCACGCCATGGTGCGATACCTGCATTTATGAATTAGAGATGAACCACGTGAATGTGTTGATCTAAGGTAAATCTTGATTTGTGGGAGAAAAGAAAAGAGAAGGGCGCCCACCCTAGTGTAGATGGTTTTTAAAAATGTGAGCTAAAGTACAAGGTAAAAACATACTCACAAAGGAGAATCAGTAAACTCATATGAGATGAGCCAGAACGATATCTGAATATTAGCTGCACAGATGCCTGTGTATCAACACAGGACTCCTTTTGATGACGCGTTTCCGGGGCCACGCCCCCTTCGTCAGAAAATCTTGATTTGTATTTCAAGTCAAGAATCAAGTAGAGGTGTTTGTTCTGATCAGACTGGTATGCCTCATGTGTTGTATAACCAAGCAACCATAATTAAATATATTTACTGACATATGTCTGTTTTCATCCATGTAACTTAAAACTACAGCACTGTCCAAATCCATCCGGTATACACAGTCAGTATGATAGTATCATACTGCCAAATTTGTCTTTACTATCAGCAGCCTGTTAGGTTCTTTTCACAGATAAAATCCCTATTGTTTTAGATTTTCTTTCATATCATGTAGGTGTCAATGCCATGCCACCCACACAGTAAAGCAAGTGAGCTGTGAAATATATTCATTGTTAGAGTACAGGGGAAATAGAGGCAAGCAATCAGCAGTAATAATGTACGACATTGATGGGAGGATGGCAACATTACCTGCATTATTTCGGTTGCCTTTTTCATGATAGATTTGGGAAATAGGCAGCAGTTCGATTATGGTATGATTTGGGATACAATTGCTTGTCGCTCACTGACCCTGTCACAGGGGTATCAAATGAAAAAATCAGCTCAAATAAAGTTTGTGGTGCATTAACTGGACAAAAGCATTGCCTAGCCCGAGAGCATGGTTTTTCATCTTCCAGGGTTTTGTAACTGCTTCACAGATATACAGTATTTGTACCTTAAGGCAAAAAACTAAGGATTGGCTGTGATGTATAGGAATGAGCACAGTCGGCCAATGATGTCTGCTCCCCTCCCCTACCAATGTGCAAATCTCAGCTCCTCTCTAGCTTGTGAGAAGCAGCATGATTAATAACACTGAGAGAACCTGCCTGTTGGATTATTAATTTCTCATCCCTTTTTCTTTCTCTAGCGCACACCACTGATGGTTTTTTTAATGCTTTTTGTCTTCCTTTTTTTGTATGAAGCTACGTAGTAGCCACTAGCCCTGTCTCGTGGCCATCCAACCTCGCAAGAGGCACACTTCACAGTGGGGTGAGTTTGTATATTTGATGTCAGCGATTTTATCTCTAAACACTGTCAGTAAGGAGAAGCGTTAAATGCCTGGTCACAGTTGCTGATGCCTTCACATGCTGCAACAAATGTTAAGAATGACCTAAAAAGCAGGTGGAATAGAACTGCATTGGCAGGCTGACAATAATATAATCAGCTGTACGGAGTCCAGTAAATCGTTTGCAGAACAGAATGAAGAATGTTGCTATTTAAGCGAGTTTAGTGCATCCCTCTTGAAGTCTTTATTTCACTGAGGTTATACAAATTAGCAGACGCTGGGACATTGTGGTTAGCAAGTGTGCAAACTACGGTTGTATTATATTTGCAGCTTAGCTTTATTGTATTTTGAACATTTATGTCTTCATCGAGGTAGCCATTAAACGCTCATGTTTGCTATGGCTGTGAAATGGAGAAATATGTGTGTATTTTACTCGCTGTGCTGTCTTAACTGAAATTATCTGAAAACTATGTTTGTTTGGAATAAAAGGACCATTTATACTGCATGTTTTTTTTTCTGCTTCAATAAGTCAGTTGTGATTGGCTGACCAAGTCATGTGTCCAGCTATATTAAAAGGGGTTCCACATTGCCATACCATAGGTACTGTATTATATTACATGTGTCAGTAAACTTTGCAAGAGCAATTTATTCAACATCATTGCAGATACACTTATATTTCAGTTCTGATGCCCCCACTTTGTCCTCCTCTTTGCTACACTGTGCATTTTCTAATGTACAAATGAGTGTGTGAATAAATCTATATCTATAGCTATTTATATATATATATATTGCATGTTGTTGTGTATATATATATATCTTTTTTTTAAACTTTTTTTTCTCTGCCGCTTAGGTCATTTACAGTAAATAACTGCTTGACTGACGGGACATTTTTGTGTCACAAAGATCTCCTTAGCTCAACAGTAGCAGTTTTTTTGTTTTTACAAGGTAAACACCGCTTTCAGAATTTCATGCTTTTACTATACTTAGCCGATCATGCTGCTGATCCATTAATAACACTACAGCTAACTCCTGCTTTTTTTTTCTCGCAGTAGCTGTGTTTACACTATTGTTTCTCCCACTTCTCCTGGCAATCTCACCAGCTAATATACAATTAATGTTTATTAAAAGCAGTTTTGCTGTCAGGCATAATACAGGAGCTATTCAGCTTTAATTGCTGAGAAGGATATTTTCAGCAATAGCTTCAGAACAATTATTTTCATGGAAGCAAACAAGCTTGTCAGCTGGTTTTGTTATTGCCACCCAGATAAATAAATAAGTTATTAGGGAATAATGGAAATTGAACAGTTACTAATTGTTTTCATGTACATCTCCATCTAGAGCAGAACAGATTGCAGCAGGACTTGTATGTATGTGTGTGTGTGTTGTGTGGTGGGGGTATTGTGTTAACCCAACTTACAGATTGTCTTGCTTCTAATTGACTGTGTATACCAGCAGAGTAGATGTGCATTCTGGCATAGAGGTGGTTAACTCTAGCAGCGACACAGATAAGTTTTTTTTTACAATCTGAATCATAAGTAGGAGTAGAGAAGTAACACTAGTGATATGGCTGTTGAGTGTCGACTTAAATTAATTTTGTATAATTTTAATGGTCAGTGCACATTACAGGAAAATATGAACTGAATATTATGTATCGGCCATGATTGAGCAAATGTGCTTGCCTAGCATTACTAACGATGACAGCAAATAGAAAACATTACTGTTTTTCCTATGTATAGGCGAGTCATGGTGTATACAGAAATACTGGATAATACTGTAAATAAAACCTATTAATGTGCATTTTGGACAGTTAAATTGTCTTTCGATTCCTTAGTCCGAAAATGCATATTATGCTATTTGTGCCTAGATCCACAGGAACAAATACTATAAATGGGAAATAGCCTGAACTGAGCAGAAATGGTAGAATATCTCAACTGTTATTTGAGCAGTTGTTTGATCTTTCTGTTTTTTTAATCAGTCTCTGACTCTGAAGGTTTTGAGGACAGAGGGAGTGATCAAAAGAATAATGCATGGCATTATCATGAGACTATGAAGGTATATCTGCAGTCATTTTCTTCCATAAGCTCATGGTCATGGGATAAGAATACAACCACTATTATTTCACATATCCAGTATAGCTGAAATATATTCTATTGGTAATTCAGGTCACGTATGATGGTAATCATTGTTTATTCACAAAATGCCATTATTTTGGATTTCTAGAAATTTGTATCAACCTTCAGAAATGAGCCATAAGCCCCCTTTCACACCAAAGCATGTAAAAACCATTACCACACATTTTTGGGTGTTTTTTCCCCACATTTAGCGTGCATGCCCATTGGGTCCCAGTACACCAAACGTGGGAAAGAAGTACATGCCATAAACTTGGTGACATGTGTTCTCTGCTTATTTCTCATGCATCTGTGCACATTCTAATGTAAAAAAAATGCATTTGCTCGACCAAATTTGGGGTGCCATTACTTATTAATGGTAATGTAAGTGCGTTACGCATTTTTGCATGTTTCGTGAACAGGTGTCAAATGCACTCAAAAGTGCACAAGATGCCCATACGTAAATGGGGCCTTAAGTTTCTCATGCCTCATGTAACTGTTTCATAATATTACAACCCTTACAACTGCACAAAATGTTTGCATATAGTGTATCGTGAATAGCTCATACATTTTAAAGAAAATTAATAAAAAAATAAAATAAAAAAGACGCATGCCGACCCGACCGCTAGCGACTAACTCCCGCCGCATAATAAAGCATCCGCCCAACTGTTTCCTACTGGCCGGCACCTGCCAGAGTCTTTTAGCAGGTGCTGGCCAATAAATAACAACTGAGTGGAGCCGGCCATGGCGTCGCGGCCGGCTCCGACAAGTTGTTATTGTTTAATGACAGATCAGAGTCCCCAGGTCATTTGGGGTTGCTGATCTGTCATTACAACTTGACGGAGCGAGCCATGAAATCACAGCTGGCTCTGCCGTGCTGTCATTTGCATGGACATTGGTCGGCTTCGGCCGACCTTTCTCCATGCTTCACCTGTCACTACGGCTCAGCCAAGCCGAAGCATATGTGTTCGGCTTGGCTGCTCAGCTGCTGTACGGGCTATTGTTAATAGCTCATACAGCAGCCCTTCGGTTTGACTAAACCAAAGGGCTCCGGCAGCCGAAGTGAGCCGAACGATCAGCCAAAGCTACGGCTGGATCCTTCGGCTCATTCATGAATAACCCTCATAGTGTTTGAAGGATATACTGTATAGTGTATCAAGTCTAAGGTTACATACTGCATAGTGTATTGCAAATATCTGACATTTTAATGGAATTAAAAAAAATAAAAGAAACAAAAATATGAACTCCAGGTGGTATAAAAAACCCCAAATTAAGTATGTATTAAAATACAAATGCGGTGGAGGCTGCCTGGCAGGAATGTCCACATTGCAAGATCGGCTGAACAGATTAACAACATATTTTGACAGGCAAAACAGTTTTTGCATTTGTATTTCAACCTTGTAGTTGACTGTATGCCAGGAGTTCAAGCATAGCCATGTGCAGAACAACTGACTGGCTCATTGTGCTGCTTCTTGCTCTGCCATTCTGAGCTCTGCTGTACATAGGATTGCAAGAGGGTAACTACCAAGTGAAATCGAGGTCCTTATACTGCTTGCATGAAAAATGATGTATTAGTGAATACAGAGCTGCATTAATGTGTGTTTGTTATATGTCTTCTCTATGGGCCCATTAACACCAAGCATGTGCGCTAATCGCACGGTTCTGTGCAATATACCTACTGTATGTTAAAAGTGTGGGAGATGTGTTGTATTGCCATTAATTTGAAAAGCACCCCCAAATGCACCTCCCACCCACAATGCTATTGACCACATATTGTGGTATTGCTGTACCGCACATTGTTGCATGGTCGATCTCGGACAGGAGGTATGTTTGGGGTGCCATTCAAATGACTGGAAACGCAATGCACCTCCTGCACTGTTAATGCATGGTAGGTGCATTGCACAGTACCATGCGTTAGTCACATGGGACCATGTGATTAATGCATGGGCATGGTGAGAACATGCACTGTATATCTACACTTGCTCATATGTGTGAACATTTTCATAACTCCTAGTATGAATTGAAATAATATCTGTATCATTTTCTATTCCATACTAGTTTACTTACGATCTGTAAAATCTGCACCCATCATTGCTGTCACCCAGTGAGTAATGAGTGATAAGTAATATGTTTGACCCAGTGGGAACTGACTTACAAAGGTCAGAAATTTTTATGAGGCAAAAATTCCGAGCACTTGTGATGCCATTGACCTAATCAGGAATCATTATTTTTCCTTATTAGTCTCTAAATTATTCCCATTAGTAAATTAGAGTGGGTTTCATCTTAAATCCTTCCCACTCACTGACCGATGGTAAGAGGCAGGCAACCTGCACTCTGATATAAAATGGGCAGCCAATGTCAATCTACCACAAATATCTTCATTTTGGCTAAATCCAGTGCAAACATTAGCTCCATTTGTATTATCTTTACTGACTGAGCTTATATCTCATTCTCTCTTATTCTTGGTTAGTTCAGTGCCCAGATCTTTACTCCTGCAGGCCCAAAATACAGTGATCATGTGTTTTCTTCTGGACCAGTGCTCCATGCTTACCCAGATCACCCTTACATTCACTTGTGTTTGCCATATCCATCAGCCAACCAATAGACAGCCTATACTAATAAAATTGGGGCTGTTCATTCTTGCACACCCTTACATTAGCTGTAGCTGTTTCTATTCCCTTAGCATTTCTCTTAGCTAATTGATGCAATTCTGCAATTTCTATGAGTTTTTCAAAATATGTATATGCTGTGTATATTACAATGCTGTAATCTGTAAAATACATCAGTCATTTAATACTTTGAAATAATATCCAAGATGTCCAATATTTTGCTAATACAACTAATGTATTACTCTATGCCCAGGGATTTGTATATAAGAGGTCACCTCCAACATTCAACTCACCTTAAAGCCTAACGTCTATTTTCTTTTTTGGTAACTCAGACAATGACAGTAGAGAGAGTACAATGTATAGCACTACAGTAAGTTTAAATATAAACACTGATCAATATAAACTTTCTGTCTAGTCTGTAGTGTCTGATGTTTGCCTCAAAAAAATTCACTTTTGCCTTCCCATGCTTAATGTGTATCTATGGATATCTATGGATAAAAAATATTTTTTGTAGTTTTGGATAGAATGGGGAAGTATTACACCATCTGTCAAGTTTTTATTGTGTCCCCATTGTGGGAATTCTCCTCGGTACATGTACTTGTGATCATGATCACCAAGAAAGAAAAGGTAAAAAATTTAAAAGTTTAGTTGTCCCCAGAACAAGAGGTAAGGGGTTTATATATGTGTTCCAGGGACAACTGTCTTAAAGGTGAATTCCCCTAACAGTAGGACAGTTCCTATAACCTCCTTGTGTGTATCTGGTACAGAAAGTGAAAGGAAATATCCACAATGGTACACAAACATAAAAAACAATCCTTACAGAGGTTGTAAGTATTCCCTAAAACCCAAAACTGAAAGATACACTTTAATTATCATGGGTCCTGTCACTCTCAGTCGTATTTTTTTTTCTCCTCTCATTAACTCCACTCTTTTTCATTTCTCACTTTCCTTGTCACAGTTTACAAATATCCTGTCTGCTTTTAACTGTCTTCTTTCTATTGTATTTCTTGTTTTTTCCTCACTCCTTCCTCTTCAAATTGACATGGCACAGATGTTATTATCCATTCAGTTGCCATCTGGTGAGCAAATGTACAGTATGCTCACAACTGGACTGTTAGGGAGCTAAATAAGTAGAGGTTCTAGTCCCTATCTGAAACCTGTGGTCACCTTAGACTGCCAAAAAAGATTAGAGAACAAAATGCTGGTGCATATTGGTGTTGCAGCACTGTTTAGGAAGGAGACTAGTGAGCTTCAAAGGACTTTTTGTTTGCACAGGCAGCTGCTTTTTTTAAGTATCCTGACACCTATAGTATATTTTTCACATGTAACTTATTCCAGAAAAAGACTGCTTGTTGGAACTCTAGCATTACATTTGTAAATAACCAACTGAATTTGCGGCAATCAATGTAATACACACAGCATACATGCATAATAAAGATTTGGTGGAACCCATTTTAAATATATTTAGTGACCTTTGTCTCTTAAATCTGCAGCAATTACAATGAAACTGTTTAAAAGAAAGAAATGGATTGCACTAAAATGTTAAAATGTTGAGGCAAAACATTTGAAAACAAAAAACAAATCTGCCATATTAAACTTTTATGCTGATCTGTTTCTCATTTGCTTAGACATGACATCTGGGGGTGGTTGCAAGTTATACCCAAAATAATATATTCTGAGCAATGAAAGTAAGAACAAATGAAAAGACTGTTGGATCGGCTGAGTCGAACTCCTTCTGCACTTCGGGTCAGCCGAACATGCTGAGCATGTTCGGCTGATCCAAAGCCACACGAAGCAAGCCGATGTACGGCTGATTTCAGCCAATATACGGCTGAAATCAGCCGTACCAGCCTGAAGTGAATAGCCGAACAGTGTTCGGCTCACTTCACTTCTGATCGGTCATTCACTCGGCTGCCCTCGGCAGCTTTGTGAATAGACCCCTTAGTCTAGTGTGAATCTGACTTGCAGTAAAATAACCAAACTATTATAAAAGGTTATGTTGTAAACCTTATTATGAGTACTGCTTTGTAATTGTATATTTCTAATCAACAGTTGCAGTATTGGTGCACATATTTTTTCATATCCTATGATCTGTACATTGATGTGTTTGATATGTTTACACTTTATTAGTGGATATTCTCTACTATAAACAGTTAGTAAATATTTATTCAAATCTCAGACTTCCATCTAACATTTAGTTTTCTGGTGTTTGTGTCTGAGGCCTTGGCATTCTGTGCATTTGAGATGCAGTAAAAATAGAGACTAGCTTGAGCTATATTTTTTAACAAGCTTAATTTACAATGCAGCTAAACATGTATGGATATGAGGTTAACAGCAAATAAGAAAGTTTATTTGTTTCTGCTGAGACTTGTATATGGGTTGTAAACCTGGATACACAACTTGTTTTTGCGTTGCCAGGAATAACAATGGTATCTTAGTCCACCAATGTATGAGCCTGACCTGTATCATTTTTCTGTGAGACAGGGGCATTACGTTTATATTTTGCAGTTACTGATACCCCATTCACTCTCACCTGAAAGTATTAAAAATGGACTGGTAGTTACTGTCTATGGGCAATACAGCAAACGATTGTGAATCTCACAGAACAGTATCATGTATTTGGATATGGGACTCTGTGTCTCCTTGTTTTTCTTCATTAACAACATTGAAGGGTGAATTCCATTTTATATAATTCAGGTTCTGACTTTGCTTTTTGTGTGCCATGCTTGGTCTAAACTAAACCAAATATAGTTAAGAACACTGAATTGTGAATTGGATCAGAGCATGACGTGGGACAGTATAAGGGAAAGCTTTCCTGAACTTCCCCTGTAGCTCTAAATCACAAGACTTGTAACATTGGGAAATCCTGGGAACACCTTCCCTCATTTTGCTGTGGTCATGTGATAACGAGGCCCTATGGCACTACAATACTCACACTGCCAAAAAAAGCTGCTATACATATCACATGTACTATCAGAGCCAGAACTCAGGCTAGTAAAGGAAAATATTCAGTGGAATCGCTTCTGTCAGGTAAAGAAGCTACTTTTTTTTAATGTGACACATTTTCCTGCGCTGTTCATCTTATTCAAATACGTTCTGATCTTTAATAATCTTACTGTGGGGAAAACCAAATGTGGTGGCACCAATTTAAAGTGGTTGTAGGGAGCACAAATATGGAAGAATTATTTGATTTGTAGTGTGTCTTCACTCTCTGTCTCTGGCACCATGTCCTCAGTCTTGAACCACTGTTGCAAGTCAACATACTGTAAACATCTCCTTGAGTTTGTACACAGTCTCTCACAGCCTTCTGTAACATTATGTTCTCTGACTATTTTGTGTGGCCTTTGGAACTTTCAGGGGCTGCACTTGAGGGCCTATACAGTATTTTACAGCCTAAATCACCTACCACTGAGTGCTGTGTTTCCACTCATCTATGCATCATGAACAATCTCTATCCTGCCCTCCAGCACCACACTGGAGTACCATGATAAGAGGAAATCACTACATGTTGACATCTTTCATGAGCTTTAGAAGCAAAAGGTAAAACCATTCACTTTATTCACTGCCAGACTGATCTTTGTCTGTTTTCCCTGCCAGGTTTTTAAGTTACTGACACTGTGAAAAATTCTGTCTGCCATCCAAAAGTTGTTTGATGTATTCAGTTTTAAAAATGATACAGTCAAAATGCTGCCATTATTTAACAAGTAAATCATATAGAATTACCTTGATAAATGACATGAAATAATCTAGCATGAATTGAGGAATGTATGTTAAGCAGAGCCAGTAAGCAGAAGGCTTGGTTTATTTTTCATAATAAACAAATTGACTTGCATATTGGCACTTTAAATTAACACATTTTGAATCATCTATAGACCAATCATTACCTTATGATTAAAATACTTTCACTTCTTTCTCATGGTTGTTTTGCTCTAATTATTCAGCCCACAGCACTAATTGTTCCCTATGGCAATACTGTAATTCCGCTGAGCTTAAAAAGAAGTAAACCATATTCACATTTGGTCCAAGCACAATCCATTAACCTCTCCATTACATTTCCAGACAATGCAGTATGACTAGAGTGCATTATACAAAGAATGGAGCAGCCACTTCTCTACGTGTTAAGAAGCTGATTATATTCTTGATCATTTACAAATAGAGGCCTATTTTTCCTGCTTGACATTGATCCTATGATAGTTTTCACACTTGCCGCTCACTAGTAATTTGCCCTTGGCTGAAACTTGCAGGAGGTGATTACAGGGCAGCTCTTTGTTGTTGTTTCAGGGCATCTGAAACAGCTTGTTAGACGGGGCAAAAGAATCGATGCTGTTTTCTATTAACTCACCACCTCGTAACACATTAAGCTCACAGTTATCTGATAACTAAGAAACAACACTAATACATTTGTATGTGTGCCACCTTACTTAAATAGGCATTATAAAACATCCAGCAGAGTATATGATCTTTCACATTATAACTTCAATCCGTTTCTCACTGAATCACTTATTATTGACACCATTTTACAAATGCACCAATTACTGGCACTCTGTGCTCTCAAGTAATAATTTAAACATGGCACTTATATAGATTTTGCTACAGGGTGAAAACATCTCATGGACTCTTCATGTCTATCAGTTTATGCTTATATTCTTCTATGATTTAAAGCATTCTGCAGTAAAAAATTTAAAAGGCATGCAAACCCAAACAAATTTCAAAATAACCTTTTTTGCTAAAATTACAGTTTAGCCTATTTCAAAAATAGCAATACATAAAGTGAAGTAACCCATTACCAACCAAAAAGAACATTTTGAGATTCAGCCGCAGACAGTCTTGCTAATGAGAACCTGTGAGCCACATAACATAGCTTATACCATCCTCTGTGGATCACCAATATTAGGTGAATGGATATGGGAATCATTTGGATCCTTTAACTGTCCACCTTTGTATTTTTAGTTCATCTGCACTTTGGAATAGCATGGGTTCCTTTAGTAGACCAAAGACCAATAGGAAAGCACATAAATGGCATGAAGCATAGCCTTAAGGGCATGTAGCAGCATAATGGCATAGATAGTTGGAGTTTGTTAAGTTAAATACTTAAATACTTAAGTTTGTTAAGTTAGTATTGTATGTCATAATATCACATCCATAAGACTCGATCCATTTGTCAATATAAATAAATCACAAAAAAACAATTCACCAGTTCATGAGTGGATTAGTTTACCCATAAGATTGAATCTGAACCTTACCACAAACATATGATTGCCCACTGCTAATCACTAAGGGGTCTATTCACTAAGCTGCCGTAGATCATACATCGGGTGGCTTCACGTGGCTTCGGTGTTACCATACAGAGTCGGCCGAACATGCTCAGCATGTTCTGCTCGGTCCCTCAGAGGCACCGAGCAGAACCGAAAAATTGTTTAAAAAGTAAAAAAAAAAAATAGAAAACGATTGTGCGGAGCTAGCAATGACAGCTAGCTCCATCCAATAGTTTTCTATTGGCCGGCGGTTCTGCTGCCGTCAAAAAAAAAAGAAAAAACCTCTCCTGGGCGCTCTGGGAGTCTACCGCTCCCGGCCGCCCAGGAGAGAAACACTGATTTTTTCTTTTTTTTTCTTTATTCTGACACGGAGCCGTGTCAGAATAGAAAAAAAAAAAGCTTGTTGCCCAAAGGATTGCATTGCTAGATTCCTATTGGCTATTTCAATTTGCAATAGCCAATAGTAAACTAGCATTGCACCTACCCTCTGCTGCAGTTCTCCATCAGGTCCATCAGCAGAGGGCAGGTGCAATGCTAGTTTACTATTGTCTATTTCAAAAAAGAAAAAGCAGTGTATCTCTCCTTGACAGCCGGGAGCGGGAGACTCCTGGAGCGCCCGGGAGAGTTTGCTGTCTGGAGATCAGTGTCCCTGGTTAGCTGGTAACCAGGGACGCTGATCTCTCTGCAAGTGGCCGCAGCCAGCCGTAAGATCACTGATCATTGATGATCATGGGAGCAAAACTGAGAGATCTGAGAAACTTATGCCTAAATTTGATCCATAATAACATTAAAATGTATAACTAAGGTGCATTCTTAACTGCTTGATACCTCTATGTTACTCTCCATATCCCCCATTACTCAATAAGCAACATCAATCTAAGCCAGCTGTTATGGTGTTTACTTTCTGAAAAACAGCAGTAAGTTATTTTTTTATTTTCCCCTCCTCAAGAACCAATATCGGTCAAAAGATTTTCTATTATGTAACATTTAGAAGTGAATCGATTATTTATGATGTTTAGAAAATGAGCCAGGAATTTGAAAAGTTTATGGACCAGAATACTTAATAAATTGATATATCCATGATAATGTTTCACAACTAGTCTTATAAGTAAAGGACTCGCTGTAAGTATCAAAATTGTAGTAACCTTCACAATGGAAAATACAATGCTTATGGCTTGCAATAAAAATGTTAATTAGCCAATTCATTAACATGACTATAAAATATAATCCTTTCTAATTTAAAATGACTTACCTATCAGCAATGTAGATATTTTATAGCCGTAGCATCAGTCTTAAATTGCCGGTCTTTTGCATGTACAAAGAAATATACACTAGCTTCCTAGTTTTTCTTTTCCCTTCTATTCTTAACAAAAAAGTATAATATATTTCATGATATTTGTTTCTGCTTTACTTTATGTATTAACCTACCATTTTTTGGAAATGCATTTCCTAATTTAACAATTTTAGACTTGCATATAGAGAAAAGTATGCTGGATAATTTGAATATCTAAAAAAGGTTATTATTTAGTGGTGGTGTTTGAGGCACTTGCCTAAAGATGAAGTGAAGCCATTTTTTTTTAGTAAGGTAGGGTTATAACCATGGTCAACTTTTTGCCAACTATGTCTCATTGGGGAGCATTCCCTTTACTTTCTTTCCCATAGTCATTACGGGAAGTGAGATGAAATACCTCCAACATGAGGGACATCCCTGGTAATCAGTAGGGTCACCAAAACTAGTGTTCACATTTGAAGATTTCCCATAATTAGAGCCGACCTTGTGACACTGAAGCTGTCACACGTTGGCTCTATAGAATGAGAGCTGAGCGATCACATACCGCTGATCACCAAGTTCCCAATCTTCTCCCTGCAGAGAGCAGTGACTGTGAGTCAGCACTCCCCGCAGGGATTCATCCCTCTCTTCTCCATTCCTCCAACACTGACTGCAGGGACGGAAGTGGGAGGGGGCAGGTACAGCGGGCTCTGCCTCTACAGATATTATCGCGATCTTTCCCAGCCACATCGCGGGTCTGTGCTGTCAGCATATAGCGGGCAATAGCCCACTATATGCTGAGTTATGGGTCACAGGAGGACATAGTAAATGTCCTCCTATGACCCTAAAGAGAACCATGGCCAAAAAAGGTTGGACCATAGTATTTAAAATATATAAATTGTTTTCCTTTGCAAAATATGCATTTCTTATCAAAATGTGTTGCTAAAACATGTCTTGCTTGGGTATTTACATGATACATACACTTTTTGTGCTGCCCACATCAACTCTTCTAGTATCTTTGCAATAGATCATACTTATCTCTTACAGTGCATCTCTAAAATCTTTACTGCATAGTCTGTCTAGTGATGAACATAATTCTGCATAATGTCATAATGTCAGTATAGATATATGTACCTACATTGAGCCAAGGTAAAAATACTCATTCACACATTGCTCTTCTAATCACACACAATGCCCCAGCACAGTGCCAAGGTGCTGATCCCAGCAGATCACACTGTGTACTTTTTTTGTTAGAACTTTATTGAAATGTCACATCTGACATTTCATTCATTTCTATGTGCAAAGCAGGGTGCGAGGTGGTTGTATCACATTGCATCCCTCTCCATTGAAAAAAGTAAGGCACGCCTTACTTTTGTCAGGGCACATAACCGCGTTGCGGTGTGAATGGGCACCATCCAAATTGTCTTGTCTTGTGTCAGGGCTGCACTGGAAACAAGGGTCAGTGCAGATGATGTGAATGGACCAAGGCTGTAGAAAACAGCCATCAAAGTAGTACTTGTTCAATCTCTTAAGTAATTATTTTCTAATTTGCTGATGGCTAATTTTGCTTTCCAGCTGCACAGCCTGCCCTGCCATTAGCGTTATGAAATGTATCAAACTGTAGTACATGATACATCTTTTTATAGGGGATGTTTGTAGCATCCACCTATGGGTGCCTATATGTTGCTAACACACTTCTGTCCAAAGGATTTTTTTTTGTAGTCCTACTGTACCTTCCATCTCTGGCTCTGGTTTTAAGAAAAATATGACAGTGAGAACACAGGTATTTACATGAATGTGTGAATGTAGTATGCAGTGTCCTATAGATATGATACTGTTAACAAATCAGGTACTAGATAAGAAATTAAAGTATCCATAGCTCAATTGTTTTAGTTTTAGATAGAGTGGGTAAGTAGTAGAACTTAATTTACTGGTTTTAATGCTATCAGTGTCTCCGATGTAAACATTCCTTCCCTTTTGTCTGGCAAAAAGCCCGTCCCCAGGAAGGAAGTGAGTGAAAATCTAAGTAAGGGAATGGTAGATCCTCTGTCAGCTTTTTATTGTTGTCTGTCTACCTGGTGCTAAGTAAGGGAATGGTAGATCCTCTGTCAGCTTTTTATTGTTGTCTGTCTACCTGGTGCAGATTTTCCCCTCACTTCTTGTACACTAAAACCTTGTCCCCAGAACAGAAAGTGAAGACACATCTCTGTTGCCAAGACCTATATAGCAGTAAAATGGGACAGGTATTCTAATATTTCCTTATTCTATCAAAGTGTAAAAAAAGTTTTGGGTACAGATGCACTTTAACATCTATAGGTACCTAAAAGTCCATGCTATTGCTCTTGTTATCCCATCTAACAGTACTGGTGCATAGAGACCTATATTATTATAGAAGCTGTTTATTTCTCTCTCTGTAATGCTACAGTTTGCTGGAAATCCCTAGATAGCAACTGTGAAAACACAAAATAAACATATTAATAAACAAATACATAAAGGAAAAGAAAAGAAAATAATAAAAAAATGAATTAACTAAAAATAATAAATAAAAAATCTCTGACTCTGACAACTTCAACCTGTCAGGTATTAGGACCCGTTTTGGGGATATCTTGTCCTTAATCAATCAGACGTGCATGGATTCCAGTGTTGGAAACTTTTTATTATTTTTATAATTATTATTATTATACAGGATTTATATAGCACCAACAGTTTGCACAGCGCTTTACAAAATGATAGGAGGCAGTGCAGTTACAATACAATTTCAATACAGGAGGGTAAGGAGGTCCCTGCTCAAAAAAGCCTAAAATCTAGTACTTTTACTTCATTTATAGTTTGTTTTGATTTTTGTACATATTTGGATTGATTTACTAAATAGGCTGTTCACTTTGCTTGCATTTGCAGGGGAAGTTTCCCTGATCTTGGTGAATGTGGCAAATATACACTTTGCAAAGATTACCCAATCCAATTCAAGGGATATTTAATTGTTAATTTACTAAAGACGTTGTTAATTTGTCCACTTTGTAAGGGGAATTTTACATTGCAAGAGATTTTTCCCTTAGCCTAGTGAATTTGGTGAAAATTCACATTGCAAATAATACTAGGAGTAACCTGAATTTTCCTTTCCGATTCTTTTGGTCATTCAACTTCTCATGTGCTCTCCTACAGCTATTATTGACTCTCTATTCCACAACAGGAAGTCACATGACTGTGCCTGTAATGCTACCCCCAACATCCCCCCAAAAAATTGATTGGCCAGGGAACAGTCACAAGTCTGATTTTGCTTTGTTTTGAATGAAATTTGGATGCATTCAAATTTGTTTTAAACGTACATTTGGATTTGTTTGCATTCGGACGCATTGGAAATCGGATGTCAGAATTTAACAAAATTCATGAGCCCTCACGGGCAGGGCCCTCCTTACCATCTTGTCTTAAATTGTATTGTGACTGTAATGTCTTCCTTATATTGTAAAGCGCTGTGCAAACTATTGGCGCTATATAAATCCTGTATAATAATAATAATAATAGCTATTTGGAATAAAATGAAATTTATATGTCTAATACTGAACCTTAAACCTGCAGCAGAGACCACTCACCTCTCTCCCCCTATACTCCGGCGGTGGAATTTCCCTTGGCGTCCTCACATCTAATACACTGTATTAGACGTAATACAACTGTGAATCTCCAACCCCCAGGATTTAGCTTGAGCCCATAGTAGCTGAGAAGCTGAACCTCATCCCTAATCCTAGTTTTACTAGGGTTTTAATCACACATAGGATTGTGTGTACCTGAAATTACCGTGGAAAATGTTAAGAACTGAGCTGATCAAGCCAACATCAGCTTGGTATTCCTGTGTAGTTAATCTGCTCCTTCTTGTCACATAAGAGGGAGAACAATCAACAGCCATTTTTGGAGCAGAATGGTCTCCCCAGAAGCCTATGTGACTGCAGGGCAAAAAGACACACAAATTAATCAGCTCCGCATAAACAATGCTCTCATCTTACCTAACGCGAACCAGTACTCGAGTAGGTGAAGCAACAAGACACAGGTCGGGGATAAGCTCCAGAACCAACATCCAATAGAAGAGGTGGTAGTACAAGGGTATGGAGCTCAATGTAATATTCATATTGCAAAGTGTACCTGGGAGTAACAAACTAATCCTGAATACTATGTACTAGTTAAAGTAAACCTTCTCTGATAGAATTCCAGGGACTGTCATTGTCAACCTGAGAATGCTAGTTGCTGGCTAGTATGCTGACCCACTGACCATTAAGGCCACCTTCGCTAGTAAATAGAGATGCTTAAAATGTTAGTTGTTCTAGTAGAAGATTGGAATGCTTTTTAAAAACATAAAGAAATGAGTGTGTCTTTTTTCCCTATGACAGATTTTTAAATGCCATTCTTCCTTTCAAATTAGAAAATTACAACTTCAATCAGACTGGTTGTTAAACACAACAAATAAACATAACACTGGTTTTATAAATGTGCCCCATTATGCTCTAGATATAAATAATTCAGCAAAGTACATGCATAAATAACCTAGGCTTATAATGGCAAATCCCTGTTTTGGTGGTTTTTTATATGAGCAATGACGGGGGTCCTTATGTCAGCAAATGCTATATTTATGACTTTATGCACTAACTATTTCTAATGCGTGTAATTTGATGTGATACACTGTTTCCACAAAATATGTAGTACAGTTGATACCTTTTTTCATGTGTTTTTATCTCTTTCTCACTAAACCATATGGTTACATGTCTGTTTTTCCACATACTTTACAGATATCTATGTCTGTCTGCCAGTAAAATGCAAGCTGTCAAAGTAGTATTCCATTTATTATGTACTTTGATCATCTAATTGTTTTCCATTTACAACTATTAGCATAAAGCTTCAATCAGATATACATTTGCATTTCATGGTATAACAATCAACTATCCTTACTCATGGAGAGAGACACACAATGAAGCATATGGCTTCCATAGCAAAATTAAAGGTAGCCTGTTGTCCAACTCAACTTTTAGGCATTTAAAATGTTCAGATTCTTAATTCAGTATTTAAGAGCCTATCACAGAGAATGGATAGTTAACAGGACCACAAATTGGATTTATATTTTGTATTCAACATGCTAATAAAGTAAATCAGTACACAGAATAATAATGCACAATGTGCAATAACCCAAAGCATAACCAACCTTTGGAGGCACTATATAAATACCTGTAATAAATACAGATTTACACTCATGTCCTGTCCTGCTGACAATTGTTTCTCCAGACAGGAAGTGAGGGGAAATCTGCAACATGGAGATTAATAGAAATAAATCTCTATCAGGGGTTCTAGTCATCCCCTACTCTACTAAAAAATATTTGTTATTTCTGTGTTGTTAGAGAGTTCCTTTCACTTCCTGTCTGGTTAAAGGCCAGCAGAACAGTGAGTTGAGAGCAAATATCTCTAACGGAGTTCCAAACGGGTTCTAACCTTTCCACACGCATGTGCAAATGCTGAAATCTAAATTATTATTTGTCATTGGCCAAGACAGAATTTCTTAAAGTGTATTTAAACCCAAATACAAAAATTTTATATATTGCAGAACGTTTCATATATTTGTTTAAGGAGTTTGAAGGGAATGAGGAGTAGAGAGAGAATGTTTGATGATAAAGACACCAGGGACCCAGAGATGCCTTTTTAGTGGAGCTTGAGTATTCTTATATCTTACCAGAATTGCACTGTGTTGGGCAATATAACATACTGTATTTAGATTTCAAGGACCAGACCACCTAAAATAGAAACCTACATTTTAGGTGTCCACTAGCAGTTTGAATTGCCTGCTACTATCTTTCTTCTCTCAGAAATACCAGTGGTGGCAATTCCAAGGAACTATCAATCCAGAGCATTGTTTGGCATTAGGATTTCAAGCACCAGGGGGGGGGGGATAAATCAGCATCTGATTTGGAGAGACAATTTTCAGTGGGAATACTGATTTGTTTACCAATGCTTAGTGAGTCAGGGTCTTTCTGAGAGTTCAGAGTACATATACTGTATGGCCATCATTAATATACAGCATTGTTCATATTGATTAATCATGTAACTAAATAATGTTAGCTTTCATAAAAATAATACTTCATACTATACTATACTATACTATACCGCACTATACAATACTATACTATGCTATGCTATACAATGGTATAAACTGTTGCACACAGAATTCTCTTCTCATTTTTATCAGTACACAATGTAGGAACATTTCTTTCTTATTATTTTTGTATTATAAGGTAGGTCACTTCTGCATATTTAATACAATGGTCTGTCCAGCAGCCAGTCTATTATGATATCAATGCAGATTGCAGCTCAGTCAAGTAACCATTAATAAATAAATAGAATATAAGGGCACAGAGTGGTGTAACTTTACTGTAGTCACTCTGCAGTGCAGCATTTTGCCAGCAGAATGTGAGCTCTAGCAAATTTGTTGCATAAGCACTTTATGGCTCTCTTCTGTTGTTGAACATTAACTCTCAGCACTACCTTGTCAAAGTATACAATATACAATATAGTTTGACAATAAAAATACTGCTCAAATGTAATTCTACTTTAAATTATATTTAAATATGCTAGAACATAAACCTTTAAACATTTAATTTCCTTCCAAGCTTCTATATGTCATAGCTATTGTCACATGTTAGATCACCAAAATAACCTCAATCATATTATTTCCCTATTACCTTCCTTTTAATAATGTGCATGGCCTCTCAATTCAGATCTATTCTACTGAACATATTGAGAGCTCTGGCTAATAAATGTGGATTGCCTTGAATCTATATTACTTAGTACACATAACATATACCTTCAGCAGTGGTTAAATCCTCTTTCAGGTGTTACTTAAATTGCTCTATTATTACAAAGCATTATGTGATTCTATTTATTATTAATGAGTCAGCCCCCCTAGGGAGATGTTCTTCTTAATTATTACAACCTCCTTAAAATATACTGTATACTTGAATTTCTAAAATCAATCCTGAAGACCATTTGCACAAATAATTCAAGAATCCCCTTTGGTTATTTCCCAATTTATTGGAATTTGCTTGCATTATAGATGTGTCTATGTGGGCTGAGTACAACCTTTAAGATCAGTGTACGCAATCTACAGTATGATATTTAAAATAATATTTTCATTTTCAAGTAAATTATAATATCTCCAGATGTTATAATCATCTAATAAATGTGTTTGCAGCATGTCACAGCAACTCAGCTTGGTCTCTCTAAGGTAAAGGCTTTTCCATGGAGAAAGTATTTATCTCTCAAAAACATGATAAACTATATTCTACATATGACCAGATGGACAAAGCATTAAAAATTGGCAAATATAGCAACCAACTTTATATAGCAATGAGGAGGGAGCTACCTCACGAAAAATGGGACTGCCCAAAGATCAGAGCCTTCCTATCAGTGACTGCAGAATTTATTTCCAATGCCTTCTTTCTATTTACAAATATGTTGAACTCTTAATCAAATAGAGTTACTTTGGTTACTTTGGTCTAGTCACTGCCAATCAGCTATAATAATACTATAGGTGTTAATTACAGCTAACCATGCACAACACTGTTAATTCTGCCATAATAATGAATCCCTTTACATAACATAATTGGTAGACTAATGGCAATACTTAATAGTGAGAGATGAATCTGCACATCCATCATTATCCAGATCAGCTGCATAAAGTTCTTTTAAACTTACATTTGTCATTTACATATGCATATTTCAAAATAAGAAAATTTTCACTTTAAGGCCGTATGGAATCAACAGAATGCGTGAGGACCTTGCCTACAAAGTAGTGAGGAAAAATATAATGTGCAAAGTGCAGTAACACAAATAGTTCTGAAAGTTCTGAAGTGAAATCAGTGGAAATGCGCTTGATGCTACCAATAACTTTCCTACGGCTAAAAATAAAAAAAACTAGGCACACACATTACAATCTTAATCCACTGAACTAGATTAGAAATTATTAATATATGTACCAAAATCAGAAAGTGAAGTGTTTCAATCTTTGGATTGCAGATAAGATGATTAGGTGTTCCAAAATAACAGATATTGATGTATTTTGTAAATGTTATGTGTGCGGCTTTTGCATATTTTTAATGAGTTAACATGAAAGATGGTTTAGGGAGGTCCTACGTGGAAACTGTGTTGTGTTTCTATGAAGATGCTAAGTTTTGGCACAATAAACTGTGCAGACCTCAACAGCCATGCTAAGCTGTTTCCTAATCCCTGCTTAATTTTTTTTTAAATCTGTACTTTTACTTTGTAGTTTTCCTCTTCTAAATAAACTTTCAATAGCATTCTTCATGAGCAGAGGTTGTTTATTTCTTTATCAATTGAATCCTGTGGAAGATGAGAGAACGCACCTATTGATCTCCATTTATCCAAGGAATTGAGCATGTTCACTGTGCAGTGTGAATTTTCAGTGACTGATTTAGTGACTGTGATAAAATTCACTTTGCAAAAAATACCCAATCATGTGTAAGGAAAATTGAAAAACAAGATTTTTGCTTGTATACATTTGAATGATTGAAGTCAGAATAGTGTTCCAACATTCACTAGCTAAGTGAAAATTCAGTTGCAAAGTAAAAATTCACATAGCAAAATGAACATGTTCTACTACTTTTGCTAAGTCAGCGTCATTATGTCTTAGTAAGTTCTTCTGAACCATTTACAGTCAAAGGGGAATCTAACAAGGGAACCTATATTTTTTATGAAGTTGGTCGAACAATTCCTGCATTCACGTGCTAATTAATTAACTTCTTTCAGAGCTTCATATTTGACTTTCAGTGTAAGAATGCTTCCTTTCAAGTGTGGAATAACATCATACAAAATCATATATTTTGCATACTTTTTCTGAATGACATGTGGAATAACCCTAGAAAAGCAAAGTTGTATGTCATAGATTTTTGGCAGAGCAAATGTATCCTAATACTACTAATATATTGTCCAGCTAATCTTCACTAACAGACAATACCATGTACAATGTATACCTTTTTACTTACTTACTGAAAACCTGAATACTACCTTGAATGCCTGGTGAACAATAGGGTCTATGTAAATATTGTAGCTGTAGGAGTTTATCCCTGGAAGATATGACAGTTTTCAAGTTTAATGTGTTTACAGTTTTCCAATCCCCCTCCATTAAAGTAAGGATGTCTGGCTTTCATTTTTAACAAAGTCTCAAGAAACAAGATAAATTTGCTTCAGTTAATAATTAACCGTATGGTGAACCTTACTTTTCAATACCCACTGGTATCAACTCAGTCATGATATTAAAAAGTGAACCCATCATAGACAAAACTAATGTCTTCGTATTACTCCAAACTCTGCATTTAAGAAGATTTTTAACTTTAACCTCTTATATTTTATGTGCTAAGCTAACAACCACCTTCAAATAACAAAAGCTCACTCTCACCTTTGCCTTTGTCAGTCATTACTCAATTAAAATATTGGTGCTTATTTCAGTTTAGTTTTCCACTTGACCTGCCCCCTCAACAAATATGTTAAGGATGCTGTGGTTAGGCTTATAAAACAATGTTTTCCTTAGTACTGCTCTTCTCTTTTGTGACTTCCCATTTCAATAACAGGTCATAACAATTCTGACATCTTCTTATGTGTCCTCTTTTGTTTCACAATAAAAAAAAACATCTGAAACATTCAGTATTTTTTTCACTCTGTTTTTACTTCTTCTCTAACTATGACTTTTCCCTGAGCTTCCCTTATACTACTCCCTTTCTTTAGAAATCCTCTCTATGTGCCATCAGTCATTCACAAACACTCTCAGTATTTAAGGCTAAACTCTGGAAATTTTAAAAAGCTTGTGTTTAGGGAACATTAAAAAAGCAGTTCTACTGACTTTATCCCTCACTCCTGAAAGCTTCCTTATCTCCATGTAACCAGTCTCCTGAAGATGCTTTGCTGCGGCATTCCATCTGGTGATCACTCTCTGATGTCATCATGCACAATGTAGGACCAGCAGTTCTGTATTGTAAGGACACTGAGGGGCCACCCAAAAACCAGAAGATTGAAGGAAACAAGAGTACTAGCTGCAGTGGAGGCTAGATATTTAGTAAGCAAAACTGCCCCTCAACAAGTGCCCCTGGATTGTGGGTAAAAGCTCAGCCTCAAAAGCAGTTTTAAATGTACCCTGGGTTCAGCATTAAAGCTGAACTCCAAGTAGAAAGTCTTATCTGATTTATGTTGTATAAAAAAGTTACCTGCTGAGGTTTATCCCACCTCCGGATCACTGATCTATGCTGTAAAATTCACACTTTCATTCTGTTTACAGACAATATTGCAGCATTTTCTGTACTTCCAGGCCTCTGCCGCTATGAGAGCTGTGGCTTACTATAGTTTCATTTATATGCCCCCTCTCCTCTTGTCCATTCACACAAACCAGGGCATTCTGTCAATTATCCGGGGGTGGGGGGGAGTGGCTCAGCAGGCTCCAAGTGCATCAAAACCTATACAATCTGGTGTGGACAAAAGTCTGAATTTTACAGTCAAGAGCAGTGATCCAGACATGGTTTTAACCTTGGCAGAGGTACGTTTTTCTTTATGCAACATAAATAAGAAAAGACTCTGCCTGGAGTTATTCTTTAACCTCCCTGGCGGTATTCCTGAGTCTGGCTCGGGGTTAATTTTCAATGCTAGGAGCGGTAACCCCGAGCCAGACTCGGGGTTGCAGAGAAAAGTGACACTTACCTTGTCCCTTGGGATGTCTACTGGACTCTTGTTTGGACAGATTTAGGTGAGTTATTCCTAGGATTTACTAAGAACGACAGGCCTACAATGTAAAACAACATATTTGCTTGGAAAACAATGTTTCTTCTTTTTTTATTTTTTAAATTCTTTATTTTATATTTTAAATACCTTGACGGTGGTCACAAAAGAAAAGAAAAACCTGTCTTCTGTGTGCTCTGGAAGCTACCTCCACTACCTTCCTCTATCTACGCCTCTGCATCTATTCTAAGCAACTATACTATAAACAGTATATTGACACCAGTTCTGTTGTAAATGAATGCTAGTTTAATTTTTACTTTCTTAATATGGATGTACCTGTACACAATTCCTCATGCCCTCATGGGACTACAGTCATGATGACAAATCACTTTTCTGTTGTGGGAATATGAACAATTTAAAGATGGAGTACAACATTAAGTATGTATATTTTAAAACACACACTTACATAGAAGAAAGTAATGTAAAACATGAATTTCAGTAAAAAATTTAACACATTGCTCTAGGTAGCTCTATGTAAGTGATCAAAACAAGGCTTGGAAAAAATGATAGCTGCATTTGTAAAATGTACCACATAAATTCTAATTATCTGTTTAATTATATCCTTATTCCTAGATGGAGTTTCTGGCCTTAAAAGATCACACTCTAATACACACAAGTATGGAAATTGCTTCTAATTCAAATTTTAAGTGGGCAGCAGTGGCCCTGTGGTGCCCGCTTGGGGAAATGATTTCAGCATAGGCAAGAGGACACTGTGATTTAAATGTTCAAGGATTGGTGATTCCTGAGCAGTGTGATTTTCTAATTAGAGGCTGAGCCAAAGAGGACCATTTTCTTAATAAGCTAGGGAGTATAAACTCTGCACATTTCTGTGTATTTGCAATCAAAATGCTTCATGGCAACATACAAATGGCTTTTATTACATAAAGGCTGTAATTAGAGTATGTCAAATCAGTTGGAAGTGACTCAAGCTGGAAATGGCTAAGCTGCCTTCTGAATTTTGGTCTGGAGATTAGAGCTACTGTTAAAGCCTATGAGAAGCATCTTTGATTTACTTATAATGCTTGACATAGCAAATATAATCCAGCAGAAATAAAATGAACATAAATTTAGTTGTTAGAATCTCTTTGTGATTTGACAGGAAGAGGCACATTGGAAGTGATTTTTTTTAAAAATAACGATGGGGTCATATTAGACAAATTACATTTAAAATAAGCTACTCTTGAAAATGTGCATTATTTAAAGTAACATAGTTCTGTAAAGCTTTTAGGATGCACTTTAAAAGTCCACATGGAATATTTTTGTGCATGTCAATGTGACAGTTAGTGCCTGCCTCATTGTATTTTAAATTATAGTTCCAACGTGGGACTTCCAGAATGTTGCTTATCTGACATCAGTTATTTAAATGCATCTAAAGCTTGGCAGGTATAAATTTGAAGAAGAAAAGAGATTATATGAAAGAAGAAAATTTGTTAATGTGAATGCACCAATGCAAAATTGTATTTTATCTTTTTTAACATATGTTAAAATAACTATATTTGTGCTGACTGTTAGTTGTTATATTAGTTAAAGTGTTCATGAAAATACATAACTCACTTATATTTTTTAATTTGAACATTGTGTACTTTTCAATTACTAATTAAATTCTCCTATATGTGTACTTAAATATATTCTTATATAATACTTAAAGCAAAACGTTTACCATTTTTTTTTATATTCAGCTTGGAATAGAGTGGCAAAAGTCCATAAACTCTGTTGAGCTTGTATTGCTGTCTGCGTGCCTGTTATGTCTTTCCTTTAATTGCTGTGTGATCACTTTGACAGGAAATGGTGAATCTCTCCATTAGAATATGGAAAGGTGAAAGCCCCATATTCCATGTCTGGGACAGAAAGTAAAGGAACACAGCCAACAATGAATACCTTAGAGTGGCTTCAAAACATTTCCATTGTCAATTTACTCTAATTTAATAATTTAACAATTTACAACCAATTTGGTGTCTGTAAATTGAATCATAAGAGCAAAAGATAAGTTTTGATTGATTGCTGTGGGTTACTGAGTTTTGTATATTATAATCAGCCATTGCACAATCTTATGGGACAAGCCGGTTGAAAAGCCTTTGATATGCAATGTGTTTAAATCTGCATAATAGAATTCTAGCTTATCTACTGCTAGATATAGAGAACCATTCTGGTTTGCATGTCATTTCTATGATTGTTTTATGCAACCAAGTGTCATCTTTTCAAATGAAGAACATGGCTAATGAAGTGAAGACACATGCACTGAAGCTAGATGTACACAAATAGGGAAAAACTAGAGCACTTGCCCCTTATACTTCAGGGACATGGTTTACAAATGTGTTCCTATGTGATTTGAATGCATTCTTGCTGCAAAATAAAAATAAATTAAAAATACTGTCATAGCTCACCATGGCCTCAACAATCTTGGCAAACTTTAAGCAGTGCAATGATGACACATATTTTTTCTTTTCAAGTCTTAATAGCTGTCTTTCTTGGGAGATCTAAGGAAAATGGTGTACATTTTAAACTTGAATGTCAACTTAAAATTGATTCTTTTTTTTATCTTTATCTTTTTTACTTTTATTTTCATTTGAAAGTGACTATTTTGCTGTGGCTTATTAGATAATTCTACCTTTTTCTCTTTGAAGAATTATACGTATTCTATATGCAAGTTTTAAATCATTGTAGTTAGTGACCAGAGTTTGCAATTGATTATATCAATATGTTGTATTAGAGTTGTATAACGTGTGTGTGTTTACTGAACTGTAAGCACTACAGTGTTTAAGTAGGAGGCATAATCCATACCGTGCACACCTGTTGTTTCAAAATTTTGGCAACACATGAAACCTATAAAAGTATGTTCATGGGAATTGCTAATTTAATATTTGAGAAAAGCAGCCACCTGAATTCATAGAGAAGCTATAAAATGTATACTTGTACAAGAGAGAGGGGAATAGCTCAGTACGAAATAACCCGTACTGTGACAGAATCTGAAACAGGGAAGCTTGGTTTGATTCCCGCATCCAAAGTTCTTTGTGACCTTGGGCAAGTCATTTTATCTTCCAGTGCCTGGGGCAAAGAATCACTCTGCCTAAAAATTCTTTCAGTACATTGTCAGCATTATATGAAAATAAAGAAAACCATACAATGCATGAACTGGATATTTGTGTATAACGTTTGTAAGAATAAAATGGTGTGGTAGTGGAAAACACTTTAGATTAGACGGAATACAAACCTGGCTAACAAATTGCGATGGGATATTCATTTTGGCAGATCCTTTCCTTAACTGGAGATATCAAGCAAAAAAAGTTAATTAATTGAAATATGCGTAATATATGTATTAGTTATTTATAGGCTTTAGAGGATGGATAGACATTAGCAAAAAGCCTTTTTCCCCACACAATAAACATAGTCATTACATTTTTAGTAATGATGCATTGAACTGACAAACCACTCAGTACTTCTCCTTTATCCACTTTACTCCACAAAAAATCTGAGAGTGATGGGTTTCAGAATTATTTAAACACTTAAACCGCCTTCCTGTCCACGCCATTTTTCAGTATTCAGCACTGAAGTACTGTGACTGACATTCAATCAGTCATGCAACACTGTAACTTAGGGATCGCCTAAAGGCAGTCAAGGTGGGCGACAGACGGACAGGTTGGGGTAAAGAATTCCAGAGGATGGGAGAGACTCTAGAGAAGTCCTGGAGGCGAGAATGGGAGGAGTTGACATGGAAGCTGGAAAGCAGGAGGTCTTGAGAAGAACGGAGCCGACGGTTAGGTTATTATTATTATTAGGTATGGTTATTATTACTGGTATTTATGTAGCGCCAACAATTTACACAGCACTTTACATAGTTGCACATGAACATCAATCCCTGCCCTCAAGGAGGAAACCCACACAGGCACAGGGAGAACATGCAAACTCCTTGCAGAAAGTGATCTGGCCATGATTTGAACCAGGACCCCCAGTGCTGCAAGGCAAAAGCACTAACCACTGCACTACTGTGCTGCCCCATATCCATATCTTGAAACCAAATCCCTTTGTCCCTCTTTTTTTCCTTTTTTGTCTGGTGTACTTACTGTATATTTATGACTATGTACCATTTACTACCAAACATGTTATTATGCATTAAAACCTACATCCAATCTCTTATCATTCTTGTTTTCTATTTTGAAAAGCCAATATAAAGGAAAAGTAATATTTAATAACAATAATTCCGAGTTTTACCAACCATGTTTAGCACATAAATTCTTAATGGTCTGCATAACCGGGGCATGACGGGATATGTCCAATGACTAAATACATTGTGCTAGAAGGTGTCCCTCTGTTCCATCTCAGAAATGTGGGAGGCTTGCCTCTACAAGTCAGAAAGATATCTCTTTTACTTTATTATATGCATTACTAGTTCTTGGTTACACTTGTTTTCTTCTTGGGTCAGCTGCTTACTAGACAGAAGTGATTATACTGATTTCTTGCCAAATGAGCAGGGGTATCTCAAGTTAGGCTGCAAAGAATTAAAAACACTTTTTTAGGCAAAACCCTTTACATAAAGGCATTACTTCTTTGCATTCAGCTGTTTGTCCAGGGTTCTACTTTAAAGAAAGCCATTTTTTACAACTCATACACAAACTAAAATCAGGAATATTTCCAATCACATATTTTAGCACATAAATGACTTGCCAAGTGGAATACTTATACTCAGTTTGTGTTTCCATCTACCATTTAAATCTAATCAGTCTGATGCATTCTTTTATTGAATTTTAAACCAGCCCATTAAAACCTCTTTAGCATGCTAAAGTAAACTTCAGAGACTGTTTCCATTTCATCTTTATTGAATTGAGACTGTAGCACTCTTTTCCCTTGCACCACTCTGAGAGGCTGTCAATAATTCAATAGCCATGGCCTTGATGGGCCAAGGCCTAAGTTAGACTTTAAACAGAACCAAACATCTTTTCAAAATCTGATGTGCTGTCAATGAGTGACTAATCTATACTGCATGAATTCCTCTTTAGCTCTTGATATATTCATAGGAACAAAAAGAAAGACATTTTAGTGTGAGATACCCGGTGTGAGATACCTGTTTGTTTGGAATCCCTAATCAGTACAGGTTGTAATATCATGCAAGCTTCTGTTAAGTCACCATACCTTTATAAACCAAGAGAAGCAGAATTATTTCAGAACACTTTGGCAGAATGGTGAGTTTGTTTATACATGACCCTAACAGCACTAGAAGCATACATTTATCTTCCATTATTGCCTAAACCTTTACTTTGTTGTTTTGAAATTTTTACCTCCTGACTCCAGTTGCTATGGCAACTTTTTTTATTTCATGTTTGTAAATGCTACCAGCCTTCTGATAATGTAAAGGTATGTTTTTAGAAGCCCCCCAGAGTGTGACCGTAGTTTTGGAAATACACCTATTATTTTTTCCAAGCAGAGAAAAATGTTTTTTTTTCACATTAAAATGAAAGTAAAACATATCAAGAGGTGCATTAATATTCTTCTGGCCTTGCTGCTGTTCATTCTAACAGTGTGCACAGTTATGATAAATGCTCTCCACACTTTCATTGGCTTTATTCTGCTTCTGGCGTAGCTAGGCAGTGTCATGATGATGCAGCTCTTTTATGTATTCCTGGCCTGTTCAAGATTCTGTTTCTACTCTGTCTCTTGTAGCTCCAGTTAATTAGTCCTCAGTCCTAACTTGTCTTGCTCTTTAACTGTAACATTTATGACACCAGGATAGAAATTGTTGTGAGCTTCTCTTTCAAAAGGAAGCTATGGCATATTATCAATATGGGCATGATTTCAGTTGTTATGGTAGCATTAACCTGAGATAATTTTAATAGGACTTTCTTCTACTGGTCATCTATCTATCTATCTATCTATCTATCTATCTATCTATCTATCTATCTATCTATTTATCTATCTATCAGGTAATGTGACTAGCAACTCAAATTAAAGTAAATGTGTTCACATCATATCACTACAGCACTAAAATGCAGTTACCTAGCTATGCTCAAAATTCTTTTATGCATGCCCCAAATCCCAGGGTACTGTAATATATATGTTTTGAGACTCTTAGTAGTGTCAAGAACTGGCCCACCCCTTCCATGTCTTGCACATTCCTATTTCCCTATCATGATATGTTGCCCTAATGGTTAACAGAAATAACTGGTTTGGAGGGACAGAATATGCAAGAGAGGAGAGTCCAGAGGGTGTGACAGGTAAGGACTGAGGAAGGTATGACAGCAGATGTTTTTGTGTACTGTTGCTTGATAGCTAATAACAGGTTCAAGACAGTTGAAAAGAACTTCTGTAAGCCTCAGGAGCCATTTAGAACTGATTGCACCCTTGAAAACCATAAAAGACCCACGTGATTTAATCTTCCTCATTAGGGTTGATTTACCAAAAATGTAAAGAATTTTCACTTTGCAAAGTGAAATTTCACTTTGCAAGGGAAATTTCCCTTTGCTTAGTGAATAAGGTGAAACCGTGCTGACCTTAATAAATCCAATCATGTGCAAGCAAAAATCTTGTTTTTTTAAAAATCATTTTTGCATGTGTTTGTTATGTGTTCCTATTCCTACAGCATACTAAAAAACTTATGCTATGTGAATAAGAACATATAACAAATATAAAATAGGTGTTATCCAAATCTGGCTGCAAAAGTGGAAATACACTTTAAAGAGAGACCACTAATTCTAAAATTGCACACCTTCAATAAATATAAAAAAAGAATAGCAACACAATCAATTATTCATTCTCTGTCTTTCAATTTAGACTTCTGAGCATTGATAAATTATATATATTTTTCAGCAGTGCAACTATTTTTCTTGAGAAAGAACTTAGGTTCTCAGCTAGCAAGAAAACAGAAACAGATTTAAATGTGAAACATATTTAAATGAGATTCTGTAACTCTCAGGAGCCAGCCCATGGCACCCTTAAAACCCCCTAAAAGGCATTTTGCCTTTCAATGGCAACATTTGACTAAAAAGTCCCGATTTCCACAGAATTTTCTGTGAATTGCAAATTTTCAGTTTCTCTCCTCCCTATTAAAGATATATAAACAGCTGTATAATGCAGTCAAGGCAGGTAATCTAATTTTACAATGTAGAAACATATTTTTATAACTACACTAATTGTATAGATGATGATAATCAATGGTTGCTACATGATACGAAGAATCAAACCATTCTGCATCTTTTTATTTGCTTTTCTCTGAGTTTTCTAAATCTCTGAAATGCTCAAATCAACTGAAATTATGATATTCAGTCATTACCCTCTTATCTACCATGTGCAAAATTTTATTTCAGATGGAATAAATTTTTTAAAGCACAACATTCAAAGGAATGTTTGCGAATTCAAAATGAGTTGCCAAATGCCGTTCTGGTTGTTTTCTTCAGAAGAGCAAAGTTAAGCTCAGTTGACACTACAGCACATAAAATAACCCTTACTGGAAAGATTAGATGCATTTGCACAACTGTTCTCTCTAGTCTATTCTCTTGAGATGACACATTAGCACTGAACAGCAGAAATGAGCAAGATTGACTAGCATCGATGAATGCCGCTATGAAACCCCTAGGGCGGTGTTTTACTGCTGTATTACTGTGCAGCCTGTACATTGATGATGATGGCAATAATCAGGCCAGCTCCTTATGTATGGAAGATTAAGGTTTAGTCAGCATTATGACTTCTTCTTTCATGCCAGCTAAGGTCATTTGGCAAGCAGCAATGATGCAAATGCATTAAGAAATGAATGTCTGTTTATTGGCTATACTGAATATGGAACTGTCATCTTGTGATAAACTGTAATGCACATTGAGTACACCACAGATTTGCTGTGTTTGCTTCTAGAATGCTGGCTACATCTGTAAGTACATTAAGGTTTTTTTTTTTAAAGAAATGGTTTGATAAAATATGACAGTTGATCAGGATATCATATAAGGATTTAATACATTACAGAGGCTTTCAGTTTTTTCTTAAGCTCCAAAAATGTAATGTATCACACTTACAAAGCTAAATGACCCATGTTGGTATTTGAAGCTTTAATTGAACCAATGGATACCAGAACATTGTAAAATGGCACTAACTTCAGATAACAAGCACATTCTTGTGCATCATTTTGGATTTCCTGTAGAGTATCCAATTAATTAATGTGCTATGATATGTTGCCCTTCTCCTTGTTTCTTGCGCTGTGGGTAAACTATTGTGATGGGTACTCTATGATATAGTACTCTATTGGTAGGCAGAATCTGTTACAATTCCCATCCCCCGCTTCTGTATTGATTCATAATAATTATTCTCTTTCCATAGGGTGTATTTACATTTTTCACATGACTATAAGTTAAAAGAGTATGGACACATAGTGTTTCTTAATAAAACATCAAGAAAATGTGTATGATAATAGTAAGCAGACCTTTACATTTAGTACCAACTTTCAGCAAGTGCTTTGACATGACCTGTCACAGTAGGTATAAAACAGTAACAGGAAACAATCTCCAAGGACATCTGCTAAAATCCTTAGAACAAATAGTTATTCTCAACAGAGCTAAGTTTATTATCTCTAATTAAAACATTTATTTCTTATACCCTAAAACTCATCGTTAAGGCTAAGAGGCATCTTTTCAGCAGCCTTTCTTGCTTCCTTCATGCACTTCAACAGTTCTGCATAGGCATAAGGAGAGTCAGTGGGCATTGCTGCTGCCATAACTCATCAGCCAGTACTATGATAATAGTGTTTACTGGAGGCAAACACTATTTGGAGATAACAGTGCAGTCACAGTGATACACTACAGTATAAACAAAATATACCAGCAGTTAAGGACTTTAAAACAAGCCCCCTGACCTCTCTAACTGCATGTATTGTGAAGTAATTAATTCTCAAAGATCACAAAAAGACTCTAAATTCATATTTCAGTCAGTAGCTATCACCTTAAAAACAACTGGTGTGCTTTTATGTTATGGTATGATGCTGACAGGCGGCTAAGATCCTGCTTTTATAGAAAATAAGAGAAGTAAAGGGGCTGTGATTTAGTTTTCTCTGTTGTAAACTTTGAATATTAGTTTCTCCACAACTCCTATAGCAACATAGGTTAAAAAAAGGGCTTCTCTAAAAGAGTTTCACTGCTTGTTCAGAATTTGTGGATACTTTAGAATGCATTGTCTGGGCACTGGTTCACTTTGACTATCAACAGCCATAAGAACCGACGTAACCAAATGTAACCATTTCATTGAAGAACACTTAACATGAAAAGTAGAAACCATAACAGCCCACTTTACTGGGAACAGTACTAATGGAGATAGTATATGTTGACCTACACAGATCAGTTACATAATACTTTTTTTTCCTGAGAGCAACAATGTTTGGCAACAAATTAAGATGTGATACGCATAACTCCACATAAATATAAAACTAGATATTCATTTAAAAACTCACACTATTGTAAATACTACTCAAAAACAAAATACCTGATTTATCTTCTGCTACTATTACTCTGCACACAAAAATCACAATAGTACAGGTACCAGTTTGTAAGCCATTAATGCTTCAGTTATGGCATCCTAACATGTTTCATGCAGTGGTAGTTGGAATTGATACTTGGACCTCAGCAACATGGAAACACGTTCGTAATGCAGCGAGTCGGTTATTAATTTGGCAGTAACATAGAATTGGGTTGTCACCCTCTGGCAATACACCTTGCCATGTGTAAACCACCACATTATATAGAATTAAAAAATATTTTGGAATTTAAAATAATTCACTTTAGGTATTTAAACTACGTATTAGCTCTTTGTATGGCTAGAAATTTGCAAAACATATAAATAATTTAGATACATCTTTAAAAAGAAAAAAAATGCATGCATGCATGCTAGTTATTTATGGATGTAACATTATTGCATTCATTTGTGTTTTCATGGACATTTTTATTGTATTCTGATGAATGATGGTGTACCACATACAGTATATACATGTCATGACATGGTAAACTCTTAAAATGTGCTAAATAACACATTTCAATATGCAGGCATTTCTACAGCACAGAAATGTAAATAGGCCTTAGGCTGTCAAGTGATTCCTATAATACAGAGATTGCTTAGTCAGAAACGCTAATATCGTGTCCATTGGTATATTGGTATGAGTGTCATTAAAACTTACATCTTTAAATACAATTGTAAACATGAGAACAGCATAAAAATGCTGTATGTGATAAAAGCATATGGGCATTATGCAAGGTTACAAATAAAATATGCTCTACAGATTAGACATGAGATTATGTTTCAAATTTAATGTCATACAAGCTGAGGAAACATAATTTGTATACCTCTGTGTTCCTTGCTGTCGTTTTGTCTTTAATTTGGCACATTACCATCAAAAGCTATATAAATTAACAGAGCTGCATTAGCTTTGGCGAGCATAAAAAGCTGCATTTGTTAGCTGCTGAGCATTGTAGGCCTCAAAACAGCCCTGCTTATTGTTCGGAATCATTAAAAGCTCAGTATCCGGCAAATACAAGAAACTCAAATGGTTAGGTTAAAGTGAATAAAAATGAGGAAGCTTGCAAACTGCTTTCGCTCCAGGGCTGGTTTTAATGAGCCTGTCCCTAATGAGTTGTCCCCGCAACTAGCTTCAGGCCTAAACAGATGAGGCAGGGGTTCTGCTAAATTTTTGATGGGATTTGCACTGTTTTTATGAGAAAGCAACCATACGAGAGTGCAAAGTTGTGTCATGAATCTTTTACGAGACAGGATTTTTGTCCATGTTGCCATAAGGGATGATGAAACATGATTGCTTAAAGAAGATGTGGCACCTACATATTTTACTTGCAAATATAGATAAATAGTTGAGCCTTTATTTTACTGAAAACATTTAAACTGACAGAGGTTTGTCAAGCAGTTTATGAATATTTCTAAGGCATTTGCTCTAGGTTACCATATAAATATCATGTCCACAATATTTTTGCTAGCGATGTCAGCATTATGAATCACTTGTTATTAATTAAATAATATTGTACATGTTAATTTGCATGAGAAAGGACTGAATAAGGATGTACAGTTATTACCAATTATTACCTATAGTCAGTGAGAAAATAATCCTTTCTTTCCTGGTAAGAAATTAATTCCTGAATACTGAGATGACAATCAGGCAATAAAAAGGAACACAATTTTCAGCATACGTAAACAAAATACAGATTGTTAAAAAAATTGAGCTACAAAAACCCCAACAATGTTAAGCTACAAAAATATCAGTATATCAGTATATTACTTGAAATGATCGACATAGTTGGTTGGATATAATTTATACATTCACATTTTCAATGTAATGCAAAATCTGTTATTATACAGCAGTCTATCTCAAATGAAACATACTAAAATCAATAAAACTAGTAACAATCTGGAAAACAATATAACCAGTAAATTATGTACACAAATGTAATGTAATAATTCTGAAAATTAGCACCCAGTAAATGTGTTCCTCTAACCATAATTTCAGGGAAAAAACTGGTGTCAACCTATATATTAGACTGCCATTATTAGCCTAGTCTTTCCCTTATGCACATGAGTTTTGTAGCCATTCCCGTGTCTTTTTTTTTACTTAATTATGTGACTATGTAGTAGAAAGCTTATGAGCTATTAGTAATTTTTTAACTATGGCTATTCGATATTTGAGACTGGCTTTTTGAGTCTAAACTGGAATCAGAGATCTAGCTGCTCCCTCATTGAATAGTCAAATCAACCTATAACAAGTTTACACAGATTAATAATTAGATGTATGTATTGGGATGGTACTAATGAAGAGGGGGCACTTTAGCTGCACAGCATCATAGTAAGGATTATAATGGACCACCACAATGCCATGTAGCTGTTGTAGTGTGTGCAGCTAGGTAGGTACCCATCTAATTTTCAACTACTCCCCCTCCTACACCATTGTCAGAGATAGGTATTTTTCATGAACAGATTCATTTTAAATTAATATGCTCCATCTTTCTGTGAAACTGATATTGAATCTTATTTAAGAACTCTTACATAAACGTTTGTACTTCTATGCATTCTGTGTGCTTTTTAATAAAAAATAGAAATAGGACAGGGGTGCCTATAAGAGTAGCAACAGGTGTACCTCAAATGGTCTAAAGAAGATATTGCTCACCTTGGAATTTAGCCAGGAAAACACATACTGCATGTGAAATCACACAAAGTGAAGCTTGTAACAGTATTCTTCTGAAGAATGGTCCCTCCAAATTGCACCAAGTTGTTTCATTAAAATTGGAGTCTGTTAATGATTATTATTGGGGAGCCACCTTTTACAGTGTCATCTTCTAGAGCATCATTAACTAAGTGCTGTTACTGTGATATATGATATACATGGCCACATACAAAGGTGAGCCTTTCACTTGTTGCTCTGTTGCCTTTTTTATATACAGTTACAGTACATTTAGATACACTGCTTTTTCCCAATATGCAAAGGATTCTCAAACAAGATCTATCTGCAATCAACCTGCTACAACAAATCCTTTACAAGCTTCTCTTTGCTGTGGTTACACATATGTGTTCTCTGAGCTATATATTTAAAGATGATCAATATCTGCTTTTGACAATTGGAGATACACCTGTTGCTACTCTCAGAGACACCCCTGTATTTCTTCAGTTTTTTTAGCGTAATTTGACTCCTGAGTGGGAGTGATTCTGGTAGCTGCCATGAAGCTCTGCCATTTGGATTAGGAACTCTGGAACTTGTCTCACTATGCTCCCCCTGTGATTGCAGAGGTTTTGGACTGATTGACTAATGCACTATTAATTGTGAAGAGACAAGTGTATGTACCGAAAGGCTACATACATTAATGACCATTCAGGGTACTTGGGCTGCTATTTCAAACATGAAAAATAACTATATGGGTTTGTATAATGATGGTCAGAAGAGGAGTGGGACATTAATTAGAGATAATGGTTTTGACTGTGCAGGAATAATTATTAGACATGTGCGATTCGTTCCGAATCGAAATTCGGACAAATTTTCGGAAATTCAGACATTCGGATGTATCCAAATTCCGAATTACAGATATAACGAATGCAAACGATTTTGAATTTCCGTTTCCGAAATTCGTTAGCGGTAGTTCGTTCGCACGTTCGTTTCATTTTCGTTTAGTTCGTTGGAGCAAAGTGACATTAGAGAAGGAGAAAAACAATGTTTCCCCCACAAATGTCACTTTGCTTCAAACGAACGAACGAATGAACGAACCGAATAGGAAACGAAAACGAAACAAACGTTCGAACAAACTACCGCTAACGAATTTCGTCCGAATCCGATTTCCGAATTGACTTTCACACCCGAATCCCGAAAAACGAAATAACACAAATCCGAATCAAAACTAAACGAAACTAAACAAATTTTTTGGCAGTGCACATGTCTAATAATTATTAAATGAGATGCTATGGCTTACCTTGACTAGCCCAGCCCCTAGCAGCCCAGTCCCTAGCAGCATATAATTACCCTTTATTCACTTCCCCACTGTTCATTTAAATCCCTGAGAAATAAAATATCCACTACTTCTACATGCTACAGACATGAAGGAGCATCCTTACATCATGTTACAGAGCTGGTGCTTAGTGGCTGGATCAGTGCCATCACATGGAGGCAAAGAGAAAGTGAGCCTTGTGTATCTGTCTTTCCTTGCTCAAACAAGCTGCTGATAAATGCTGTGAATACTCAATCGCCATGAAAATATTTAATTATTTGTTGCTCTAAGGGGTCTATTCATGAAGCTGCCGAGGGCAGCCGAGTGAATGACCGATCTGAAGTGAAGTGAGCCGAACACTGTTTGGCTATTCACTTAAGGCTGGTACGGCTAATTTCAGCCGTACATCGGCTGAAATCAGCCGTACATCGGCTTGCTTCGTGTGGCTTCGGGTCGGCCGAACATGCTCAGCATGTTCG
>NW_017307140.1:261032-262407 GCF_000935625.1 Nanorana parkeri | reverse complement strand
GGCATATGCGATCGGCTCGACTGAGCCGCTCGGCCGTGATCGGGAGCTGTACAGGCTATTGTGAATAGCCCGTACAGCACCCCCTCGGTTCTCCTGAACAGAAGGGGTCCTGGGGCCAAAGCTAGCCGAAGCTACGGCCAGATCCTTCGGCAGCTTTGTGAATAGACCCCTATGAGACACAATTGTACAAAGCATTTTAAGGAGAAGAGCCTGTACAACTGTGCAAGATAGACAGTAAGGCTGGATTTCAGCTTTGATAAATGTACAGTACATGATAGCTGTTGCTGTCAGAGCTCCCAATGCACAAAGGAGGACCTAGCTATGAACCTGCTTTGCAGATTACACAGGGAGAGCCACACAGTATATTTAAATTTAACCAATATGAGTAAATAATTTCTATTTATATTAGCTTGCAATAATCACCTGCAAAGCACGATGTCGACTGGGAGAGGGATTGACAGCACCATAAGCCAAACAGGTTCCTTTTATGCTGTAAACAATACTGTAAAATCTAACCCTGGCACCTTGCATACAGTATGTGTGGACAGAATTATTAGAATGATGATCTCATCACTGTGCTGCTGCTCTCTAATTTTCCAATTAATCAGCTGGGGTTGAGTCTGTCATGAAGGTTTATCACTTAATTGCAGGGGGTGTTTTGATTATAACATTGTCTAAACAGTCATACAAATCTTTAAAACCAGTTCACTTAGTTACATATATATGCAATGAAGCTGTACATTTAGCTGTTAATACATAGTAATAATGCAGGTGTGGTTATTGTACTCTGAACAGTATACATGCAAATTATGTGATCAATTAAGGTAGATGAAATAATATAAACTTGATCTCAGACTGGCAAAGCAAGGAAAGCATGCAGACTGGAAGACAAACGCTGTAACCTCTGAAATCTGTAAGTGAAATGCACAAAAGACACATATGTTTAACAATGGAAATGGGAAGAAAGGAAACTCTGTTTTGACATTTTGCAGAACTTCATATTAGCAAACCAATGTATGTGTTATTTAAGTAATTTTGGAAAATGAAAAAAAAACTCAGTGAACTCAACACATTTACCTTAAAGAGAGATTGACTAACAACAATTTGTCTTATTTAATAGAGTTAATGCTCCTGGCTAAATGCTGTACTCTATTAGTGTATATTTCACTAGATAAAATGCTGACAGTGTACTCAGGCATCCTTTTACTCCCCCCAGCACTCAGTGCAAATTAATCTGAGCTTCTGAGAATTAACATCTATTACATTTAAACTATTGCATTCTCAGTTTAATGGGCTGGGTCCACTGGGCTGGATCGATGTTCTCCTGCCTAATTTTCACAGTAACAATGTGATTAGTGATATATATATATATATA
>NW_017307140.1:240155-261013 GCF_000935625.1 Nanorana parkeri | reverse complement strand
ATATATATATTGACTTAATAATTAAAAGGCAATGTTTAGTAAAAATAAATCTATTAGGCAAAACTGTTGTGTGTGCTTTCATAACATATGGAAATTACATTTTTTCATTAGAAAATGTAAGTTAAATTACACCAGATGAAAAATGTGACAACTACAGCTCAATAAAAAAGCCAAAAATCCTCAAGAATGATTTGCTGTTTAGAGCTCAATGGTACATTAATTTACTTTGTCATTAGGGCAAGCAAAGCAGCAAAAGCCATTTTAAAAATCAATATGGGTGCCAGAAAAGGCAGTTCATGTAAACAAAGAAGTTCATCCTTCCATCATTTGATGAAATAGGATATAAACTAAATGTTTTAATGATCTCTATTACAAGAGCATAATCTAAATTGGTGATGTGAGTTTTCAGACATTGATAAGAGCCAGCTCATTCCGAAATCACATTAATTATAGCTAAACAAGTGAATTTCTGTGAACTGAGATTTGACTAAATTTGGGCAAAACCAGGTGAACATTAGAAAATCTTGGAAATCCAAGCTAAAGACTTTTGTGTCATTTATATATAATTGCATATTGCCTTTGCTTTAATCAGGCTCCCCAAGGTCTTTTGGATGTGTTCCAAATCTTTGTTGTGTTGTCAGGCTCTTTGTAGCAGTAAGTTGTGAGCAATCACAGGCACAGTCAAACCCCATATAATTATTGCAGAGTACTGCAGTAACCACTTGCAGTGTGCTCTGATGGGGCTAATATAAAGAGTCTTTCCCTTATCTCAGAGGTGATTAAATATATTTATGATCTATTTTACAGCAAGCATGTAATGATTCTATTAGCCTTCCTTCCTTCCTTCCTTCCTTCCTTCCTTCCTTCCTTCCTTCTTTCCTTCCTCACACGCACGCACACACACACACACACACTCACTGGACCTGTTTTTTTGCAAGTATTTTGTCATCACAGTAGGCATTAAGATACAGGGTATTTAACATATGAAAATAAACCTCATATCTATCATTAGAGGAAAATGTAAAAAAAAACGACTTCTTTGTAAAAAGCCAATGTGAACTGTACAAAGGAAAATATTGTACTGTGCATATGTGTATCTATGTTCATTCTCAGAAGTTTAATCACCAGCTGGTGTATGAGATTCCATAGTGCTCGTGCTTGGAATTGAGATTCCCTTGATGAATACTACAACAGCATAGCATACAGTTCTATTTGACCTGCCACTTAGTTGCAAGCATGCGTGTTTCATTACTTAGCTAGTCAGTCACATTTATTTGATTTAATTCATTTTTAGTAAAATGTTGACTTTGCTTGTTGCATGTTGTATTCCTTGTGCACCTTAAAGGAACATAAGACATAAAAGCAGCATTATTAAAAATGTCAATGCACATGGCAAAAAAGGACCACACCATATATATTAGAGTGAATGATCAGCTTGATTGAATTAGGATGCATCGGCACACAAATGAGGGCTTCATTATGAATATGGTAAATGTTTTAAATCAATGCGCCAATAGACTCAAGCCAGCACTAGAAGAAGAAGAGTTCTGGAGGGTATAGTGTACAGAGTATAGCATCCACCTGCTATCTCAGGTCTAAAAAGGGAAGTTTTCATTCACGTGTGGGTAAAGTAAAGCTAAGGCTACATTGGAAAATGAATCTCTCTGCCATTGAGAGATTTAACTGCGTTGTGACAGTTATGTCATTAGCATCACATTAATTTAATTGTGTTATAAATTACATGACTGCAAAATGTAGTTAAGTGGTTTGTGTGCCTGCACAAGAACTGTTCTTGAAGCCCTACTAATGAGGAGTGCATAGTTCTGCCCAAATGGCTAGACAGGATTCTCTAACTCTAGTTACAGTGGAACTGCCATTACAAGTAATTTACCGTATATACTCGAGTATAAGCCGTCCCGAATATAAGCCGAGGTACCTAATTTTACCAAAAAAAACTGGGGAAAAGTATTGACCCGAATATAAGCCGAGGGTGGGAAATGAGGCAGCTACTGGTAGATAGATACCAATAAAATTACATTAATATTTATTTAAAAGAAAAATAACCTAGCTCTGTAAGTGGAAAGGGGGTACAGGGCTACATATCATGTACTACGGATCATTTAACCCATTCATATTAGCAGAGGATAATTGTAAATCTATTGTTCAGTGCACTCTATATGTAGTATATAGTACATGTACATATAGAGTGCCTGCAACAATACATTTACAATGATCCTATGCTAACATGAATGGGTTAAATGATCCATAGTACAGGGCTACATACAGATCATTTAATACATTCATGTTAGTATAATTGTAAATGTATTGTCTGCACTGTATTAGCAGTATATACTCCATATAGAGTATATAGAGTATATACTGCTAATACAGTGCAGACAATACATATATAATTGCTTAATGAATCTCTCTCTCTTTTGCTGAGGTCAGAACTTATTCTGTACACATACATACCAATAGAAATGCAAAAACATGTTGAAGCAGGTTGATGCAACTTAAAAGGAGGTCAGCCGCAGGTCATCAGATCAAATGCTCTTGATGTCAATCTATAATGATCTCACAAGCATCTCATTACAAGCCCAAACTGTTTAAAGTTTGATGAGAACCTTTTAACAACATTGTTCTTCTGCACGCTCCAACCTCAGCTACCCTCAGTTTCATAACTTGCCATCCAAGTGTTAAAGAAATAATGTTTTTTCCTGTGACTAATATTGTCATGTGTAATTCAATAGCTTTATTTTTTATTGAGCTGCGTTGATGTGGTAGTGTTGTTTTACCTATATTTTCAATATAATATGTAACATAGTTACATGGTATTTGAGGTTGAATAAAGACACAGGCCCATCAAGTTCAACCTTTGTGTGTCTGTGTGATTGTGCATGTGTGTACATGAGTCCCTGTGTGGTCTAGTTTTTAAGAGTACCTGTACCCCTGCATGTTATGGTCTCTGACAACAAAACCATTATTTTTATTTTATCAACACAACAAATATTTTAACAGAAATGCACCATTTTATACAATGTAGAGCATCACAACACAGAGAGGGTTCACATTCAAAACTAAGTTTTGCGTATTATGCAATTATGTATTAACGCAAAAGTCTGCATGAACCCCTAGGCTTCTGAGTATGCATGGCCTTATTTATTCTTATGCATTTTTTACATTTATTTATTTATTTTTGGTTTGATTAAAATTGACAAACATGTATCCTTTTTCATCCTAGCTATGTAACTATGCAAACAAATCCATTATCAAGTAATGTTCAGAATCAATCTTTATCAGGTAATGTTAGATAGCCTACTGATTTAACCCTTTCCCTGCCACTGACGTAAGGTGTACGGCAGAACAAAACTGTTCCCAGCCTGCCACGTCAGCAAGCCTTACATCGGTGGCATTTACCATTCTGCTATAAGCTCATGGTCACTTTAGTGACCATGAACTTATATTAGGATTGGTATTATCTGTGATATTTACCAATCCTCTGTGCAGAGCAAACACTGGAGTAATTAGCTGATCACTCCAAAGTTTGTAAATAACTGGGGAAGTGCTTTACATCACTAACCGGTTCATTCATGACTTTCTCAATGGGGAGAAGCGCTCACTACAGAGGGCTTCTCACCCTTCAGAAACTGATTCATAGTAAATATTTTACTATCAACAGTTTCTGAATGATTGGGAAGCCTCTATACTAAGTGCTTTCCATTTATTTAGAACATGCATGCATTGCATTGCCATGTGTTGTGATACACTGTCTTGCAATTAAATGTACGCCTGTATCATTTTATCACTACACAAACATCAACACAGCACAAAAATGATTTTTAACATAAGTCACCTTTTTTACAATTTTGCGTTCCTTCATTTTTTACCGTTTCACAAAAAGGTGCAATTTCAAATTTAGAAATATTTGTTATTTATTAGCTCAATACAGTTTTATCTTTAGATTTAGTCGGAAAATTATTTTTGTTTGTGCACTGATACTGATTTTAGTGTAGCTTTATCAATTGAATAGTGTATTTTTATCGGTTCAATATTGATTTGATAAACATTTGCACAATTATTGCAGGGCCTTCAAATTTAGTAGCACCATATTTTTATTCAACGGGGCCTGTGCTTTCAGAAAATATATGGTTTGGGGGGTCTTTTACAAACACTAGCAATGCAGCAGTTGTAAATCAAAACAATGGGAAAAATTGCAAAAATGGTGTGGCCAGCTGAGGTGTAAAGCGTTCCAGAGGGCTTGGCAGCAAAAGGGTTAATAGCTGCCACTTTGAAATATTCTTTAAAAAATAGCATTACTATCTGTGTGTGTACAGGCTAGCTCCTGCTACTGTTTCTTTTTTATTTTTTAGCTTCTGTCAGGCTTTTATATAACTAAGCATCCAAAGAGAGAGATAGCTTAAAGCTAAAAATAATGAGACAAAAATAAACCTCCAATTAAAATATATAATAATAAAACCATCTTTTTCTGCAGTATTCATCTTGAATCTAAAGATTTCCTCAGTGGAACTTTTTCCTGCCAGCAGATGTCCTCAGTCTGATGGCCAGCAACATTCAACCCACTTCCTGTGAGCCCATGTTGCCCTAAACCCACCCCAACATGTTACTGTTCAGTAAAAGGAGAAGCAGCACAGCAATGCACTCATTTTGCTGTAATTATGTTTTTTCTTTCTATAAGCATACTTCTTGTAAGCACATGAACTAATTGTCTCCTTGTACTGTTCCTTCATTTACCACAGAGGCTGATACCAGGTCAATTTCAGGCACTTACACTCCTTGTATTGTAAAACAAAATACATTCATTGATGTATTAATGTTTACAGAGCTGCATTAATTGGTGCATTTTATATCTGCCTAGATTTCAGCTTTCAACTGGCATATTCACATGCATCTAGACCTGAAACAAATTGCAGGTGGGATTTGGGTATATTGTTGTTGCAGCAGACTTTCAAAGATCTGTTTGTGCCTGCTATTAAATAGTTCCCTAATGTCTGTTCATATAAATGCCTTTGTTTCTGAACCTATTTTACAAACAGAAGGAAACAGGATGCTAATGTCCTTTCTAATCTTCTGTAGGAGAAGTAGCCTAAAGATCTCTATTTTGCATAAAGCATTGGTATAACCAAAAGACGTTGCAAGCTAGCACAAATTTCTTTAAGCGCCTAATATGCAAATGTGGATTATTATTATATCATATTTTCATCAATCTAGTCTACTTTTTATGAGACATCAAATATATAGATGTAAGCTGGTCAAACCTTTCAACTTGACCTGCTTCATAAGGTACAGAGTTTTTCTTTTGAACTCTTTCTTTTTCTAAGTAAAGCACCAGGATGCTGTCAATAAATTCACATGAAGAGTGTACTTATTTGTAGGTGGCTACTGACATTTAAAGACCATCATTGTGTGAGTAAAGTCTTTTATATACAACTTATACTGTATAACCAGATAAAATATAGACTTACATATATAACACCTAGATGTGAACAAACCTCTACAAATTTGGCCCCTCACTCGGTTATCTAACTAGAAACATATAACCCTCCCACACCCCCCATTTCTTCTTGAAAAAAAATTGAGGGGTACTATAGACTGCATAGCATGTAATGGCTGTACCTTAAAATCTCTTGTCTTATGTAAAATGCTCATGATGTCATATACTATTCACATATTAAGGCCTGCAAATCCATAAAAGCTTTAATCAATGCTAAAGACATTTATCATTATTTTAAAGCACAAAAGAAGATAATGTACTTAAAATATCCATGCCAAGATTGCTAGTCAATTAATCCCATTGTTTTGTGAACAAAGACACTGTTATACATTTTAATTAATTTTGACATGTGATTTTAACGTACAAAAAGCAATTGCTCATTTATGGTCTGCTCTGTCATAATAAGGTCTACAGTGATATGTCTATGATGCTAATATGCAGATATTGCTCATAATATGTCACATATGATGTATGCAATAGAAGAATTAATTGTCACATAATACCATTTCGCAATGTGGTTATAGATCACAGCCAGTTATGAAAGTATAAACTCCAAGAAAAAATGCCCTTCCTATGTCAAGTGCCTTTTCTTGCAAATATGTACACAGGGTAGAATGTCAAAATGCCAAGCTGTACATGTAGAGCAAATATTTCTTGCTTTGTTCTAATATGGCTTCTAGACCACTTTAAAAAAAAAAGGAAAACACTTCTGTTTGCTCTTTTTGCCTCTAATATCTTAACATAACACACATTAACACATATAGATTTACACTGATGATATCTCTTTCTCAAAATGCTAGTTGACATGCTGTCTTGATGACTCTCTAAGTTCAATAGTTTGAAGCCACTCACTAAAAACAAAGATGCAGATAAGAACTTCTTACTGTTCTCAGATGTTCCTGATCTGGATACTAATTCTTGGGTTAAGGACCCAGAATTATTAAAGGCAGTGGGTAAGATAGCAGACAATAAACTAGTATTTTTACAAGGATGTTTACATGTATTCTGTAAGAAATAGTTACATAGTATTTGAGATTGAAAAAAGACACGGGTCCATCAAGTCCAACCTATATGGTGTATGCATGTGAATCTACATTTGTATGAGTGTGGAAGAGGCCATGTGCCATCTTCTTCTTAAGTGTACCTGTACCCCTGTATGTTGCAGTCTCTTAGGAAATCGTCCAAATGCTTTTTGAATTATTCAACACTCTTAGCTGAGATCACTGCTTGTGGCGGCGAGTTCCAAGCCCTGACCGCTCTTACTGTGTAGAAGCCCCTACGCTCCTTGTGATTAAATTTTTTTCTCCACTAGTTTTAGGTGATGGCTTCTAGCCTTTGTTATGGAGGTTACCGTAAAGAGTTTATTGCTGATGTTGCTATTTCCATTGAACATCTTGTACAAAAAATCATATCCCCCTTAATCTCCTTACTTCCAGCGTGAATATGTTTAAATTTAGTAACCTTTAGTAAGACATATTAACTATAAGGAAACTATATATATGTTCAATATTATTAAACGAAAATTGTCAGATTAGAAATGAACAGTCCAGCCAAGATGATAGATATTGTCAAACAGTAAAGACATGTTTAGTAAATATGGTCATCACATAATCCCTTGTACCTCCTCCTTGCATTTTCAGTTATATATATATTATATAAGTCTGCGCCCCCCTAATACACACGCATATATGCGTCAGGTGCGCCTACGTGCCGCACATGTTGCATATCGCCGCAAACGGAGTGAGAGCAATCATTTTAGAGCCATTAAGGCCGGGTTCACACCTGGGCGTTTTACAGCGCTGATCGACGTGCTGTAAAACGCCCTGCAAGTGAAATCCCATTATTTCCTATGGGCATGGTTGTCACTTGGGCGTATTTCAGCATGTCGGAACGTGCTGAAAAACACTCTATGCCCAAAGAAGTACAGAATCATTCGGCTATTCACTCACTGCTGTTCGGCATCTATGAGAATAGGCCGAACAGCAGCGAGTAGTTGGATCGGCTGAGTCAAACTCTTTCAGCATGTTCGGCCGCCCCGAAGCCACACAAAGCCACCCGGTGTACGGCTGATTTCAGCCGATATACGCCTGGAATCAGCCGTACCAGCCTGAAGTGAATAGCCGAACAGCGTTCGGCTCACTTCACTTCAGGCCGGTCTTTCACTCTGCTGCCTACAGCAGCTTAGTGAATAGACCCCTAAGTAATCATAAAGCCCTCTGAGATCTCAGTGATGCTTCACCATATGATGCAGAAAGAAAGAGGTCCTAAAAGGCAGTTTATACCAAGTAATCCAAAAACAAAAAAAGAACAATAAATAATGTGTCCTTATTAAAGATGAAATAATGTGAACAGAATTGATATCTAGCAATACCTAAGGTAAAAAAAAATATCTACCAGGATCAATGTAGCAATTTGCAATCTGTATAGTACCACATACTGCATGTCATTTGTTGAATCATTTTCTATTTGACTGATGTTTTGCCTAACATGAGGCAAAGGTAAAGAAACAGTGTACATTGTCTCTTTCAATGAATGACTACATATCCCATAGGAAATATTACACATGTTTTACATGATGATGGCTATATGTTGGGCAAAAGATAGTTCAGTTTAATATTTGCAAATTAAAGTTATTTTAAATTGGACCTGTGAGCATAGAAATGTAGAAGATGCCACTGCTGACATTTTAAATGGGACAGGCTCATGCACTGTCATCTTGATTTCTGTTTGTCTATGCAGTTAGTCACTGGTCTGGATTAAGTATGCACATAACTCACTGGCTGTATGACCAGGTCAGTGATTTACTATGTAGTTAGTCAGGATGACAGCCTAAGAGCCTGCACCTTTAAGCATAATTCAGCAGTATTAGCACCAATATTTATATGCTCCCGGATTCACTTTATAGGTTTATTACACAATCTGGCAAAGTAGTAAGAATTTCTAGTCAATCCAAAAATGTATCCTGGAGGCTGGATTTGCACTTTGCTTTAGAAAATGCATTTGTTTTGTCCATGATAACGTGTGCTTTGACATGTTTTTGCACATTTACACATCATTTTAACATGTGCCAGCTTTCAATTTGCTGTGTTTCACTTGATACAGTTTTATTTTTCGGGTCTAAAAAAAAATATATATATAATCTCTATATGCTGCTCACAAGGCATAATGTGTTCAAATGCACTCCAACTTACTATATGTGTATCTTACCTTCATTTCTGTAGGTCCTAAAACATACAATCATGCAGTGAAATTGATGCAGGCTATGTTTCTCTATAACACACTGTACTGCAGTGCAGAGATATAAACAGGCCTGATTGATTGGTATGACAATTCTAGGTCCGCTGCGGTTTCCCTGCAGTAGCTGACTGCGTTTTACTGCTTGGAGCCACTTAGATGTGAACACAATTTTAGTGTTCGTGAAAAAGAAAATCTGGCTGCCACTTTTACACTGACAAATAATAGTAACCCACATTGATTGTACACAAGGTTTTAGTGTGAAGATATGTGACATATATCATCCACTGTGAAGATTAAAATAAATACTTGGATGCATTTATATAGCCTGACAATAGCTTATTCTGTTTCAGTGTGCTTGTTCCTTTTTTAGGTGCCTATACAAAAACTATGGGTCATTTATCAATCCCAGTATGAGTAAGCATGGGGTTATGCCAGAGAGGACCTGAGTTACCCCCAACTGGAGTATGATAAATCACCACTAACAGCTTAATACTTTAAAATGCTAAAGGGTCTGTTTGCACCACTGTAGATTTTTTAATCTATCTATCTATTACAAGTTATTGCTTTAACTATTTGGATAGTAAGAGCATACGGTGGTTTAAACAGTGGAACAAATAGTGTCTTTTTATTTATGTAAACTCAATTAGATAACATTTAAAAGGCAATTTGTCAACAAACCAAATATATGTGTGCATCTAACAATATGAATTCTTAATATTTAATCTCAGAAAATGAATTACCTGCCTTTTTGTCCACTTTACTGTTCAGCCCTGCTCCTGGCATTCCAATTTAATGGTATTATCTGTTAGTCTAGTTTATTAATATGTCTGATACACTGCATGTGTCATGTTAATGTGAGACCTGGGTTATAATGATTTGCATAATTGTACTGTGCAAGCTGAATACTATCCTGGCATGGTTAAAGGTGAAATATTACTTACGGATTATCTATTTTATGTTTTGAAACAACTAACAGAGTATATGGCTATGTATGCATGCCTGCTATATGTATTTTATTATCATTAAAATGAGGATATATTATATTTTTGAAGCTAGAAATGTTTTCAGTTAACCAGTTCAAGTATGTGCTTGCAATTTCTTTCTAATGTTAAAAGAGACTTACACTTGGAGCTAGCATGAAAAATCCTGGCCAAACAGTGACTGTGGCCAGACAGCTGCAGCCTCTGGTTATTCTGACAGTGGCACATCTGCCACTTTCAGAATACCATAGCCTGGTGGGGGGATTTCTCCCTCCACACTGAATAGCATATATGAGCCAATTGGACACTCTTTCTTGTTCAACTCTGTTTGTGTATGTCAAGCATTAGTTGCCCTCAGTTGTAACAAATAATATAGTACATGAAGGGTTGTACCTATATTTAGGCAGCCTGAGGCGCTAGCCTCAGACGGCATCTCATTAGATCATGTGGGCGAGGGGCAGGGGTGGCGGCAGATGTATCTGCCACCCCTTGCCTGACTAGAGTCCCAGGTTGCTAAGAGCTCTGAGCTCTCAGAAAGTCCTTAAAAATAAAACTTTACAGGAGCAAACAGTTCACAATTGGCACCCCTCCCCAGGCAGAAGAGTGTAGGGATACCCCTGAGTACATGATGAAAAAACATATTTTTGGTTCTGTGTGAGCTTATGGCAACTACAGGATCATTTTGACAACAGGAGGAACACATGACAGAAATTATGAAAGTATCAGTCAAAATTTTCTAATCATTTTTCACTTTTAATGGAAAGAAAAGCTTTAAAGGAGCTTTACATTTAAGTTCCACTTCATGTAAAAAGAATAACATAAAAATACAAAGTTGTTTTTATGTCTTTTATAAACAGCAGAGAACCTGCATATAGTATAAATATGTAGCACAGGCATTAATTATCCCAAAGTGAAAATACAAACCACTGTGTGAGGGGAAGTATACAACTCTAGACATTTGTTGAAAACTAATTTTCTCAAGCAGGAGAAGTTATTAGAATTTAATGGAGTAGTAATTCAGCTTTGTTTAAATTTAAAGCATGCATCATTTGCAAAGTCCATGCACGATTAGAACAATCCATCGTTCAACCACATTTGATCTGAGCATCAAATATTGATGAAAGGTCTATTAATCAAAGGCTACGATAATGATCACAAAAATATGAGCTATATTTTAAATGTGATTTTTTTTTCATATTCTTAATAGCAGCTAGATACCAGGCTACATAATGTGAAGACTTTGCTACATGTTCTGCCGTATTTAATCTAAAACTGACATGAAAATAAAAGCTCTCATAGCTAATATAGCTAAGAGTAGAATATCAACAAACTATTGCCCAAGTGTCAAGCATTAAAGGTAAGTCCAGTGGTCACAAAGATCTTTGTCTCTGATGCTGTTTCATGTAGAATAATTACAGTTGTTTCCCTGGATTGAGAGTTAGCAAACATAGTTGGTATTTTCATTCCCCAAGTAATCAAGTATTTATGGTGACCACACACAAACACCACCAAAGGAAGTATGCTGGAAACCAATATGTCAACCCCTGGGGATATGACAACTTCATGGCATGCCCAGATAAATGTCAGCTACCTCCTTTCACTCAGGGAAACATGGTCATCACCCAGACTGCAGACACCACCCTTTCACTCCTTTGAAACACTACATCCAATCCAGTCTAAGAGACCCCTGAATACTCATGACTCTGCATCACAGAGTTCAGTGTGAGCAGCACCTCAATGAGACAAGAGGGCAGCAAAAAGCACATCCTCATTCCTTAAGGATTCATAGCAGCCACTTTCTTTTAGAGTGCTGCTAATCTGCAATTTTCCACTTCCTTCTTCTCTTGACCTGTTTTATCTTGAGCACTTCTAAAGTGCCCTTTTCATCCTCCTCTTCAAGGGTGAATAGCAGTTATTTCTTTTGCACCTGCTAATATGTCCTTTTCACCCTCCTCCACCTTAAGGATGCAGAGCAGCCACTTGCCTTTTCTAGTGTTGCTCTTGAACCCTTTTCCTACTCCTTTGCTAATCTTGGCCTAGCCCCACCAATGGCCTATGGGGATGAAGCAGAAATTGTGTGGCTTCTATCCCCAGGGCTGGTCCACATACCTCTGCTCTACTGCTTTGGAAGTGGAATACAAACATTTTCCCAAATTACCCCAACCCAAGTGTCTTCATGCCAGCTCTACCTAACACCCAGTTTACACCTTTATTTGTGGCTTGTGCTACAAAACAATGTTAAGTACTTAGTCATCATTATTTTACTCTAAATGACATAATTTGCCACCATTATTGGTTATCCCTGCCCTCCATCAGCATGTGGAATGTCATGAGGCAACAGCAGGCGTAGGTGGAGTACAAGGGGAAGGAGAAAGGTATGGGTGTTGGCAGGAAAGAGGGAGAGGAGTGTTGGGGTGCTGTCATTGAGGAGAAAGGGGGGATGTGGAACTGGCAGTGAGTATGAAGGATAGTGCTTCTGGTTGTGGAGAAATTTAAAATAGCTCTAAGGGGTTGTTTCACCCTATTTTAAGGCAGTGTGGAAGATAATCTATTGGCCACATATCCTCATAATGCTTGTATCCACTGCTCTGCACAATAGTGGTATACATCTGCCTGCATGCACCCTGTAATATTTCTCTAATCCGCTGCAGGACTGTCTATCATACTGTGTATAAGTGACTTAATGTAAATAGAGATGTTTTCAGCAATCACCAGCAACATCTAACTCTCCCTAAAAACACTCTGTGACCTTTCCTTTATCTGCTACATCACTATCACACAGTTATGGTGTGTCTGTGAATCAATGTACATAGACAGATGTTTTCAGAAATTGGCAGCAGCACCTAGCTTTCCCTGCTAATAGTCTGTGATTTTTTCCCAACTACTGCAGGTATCCTCCAACACACACTGAGCAAAGACTGCTGGGAACCCTGACTTTTAAATGGAAGGGGTTGGCACATATGAAAACCCCTATGATTGGTCCTTCTAAGCCACCTGACCACAGTTCAAAGGCTAGGAAGTGCATTGTTAATAGTTGATTGCTATAAACATGAATGGCCACATTAGTTTACCATTTTCTAAGCTACTAATCCCTACTCCTCTGTACTAGAAGCGTGGAAAAGTGATTACCGCCCCACTCCCAGAGATAAAGCTAGGGCAGGCTGAGTTGGTAGAGGCTAAAAGATGATGATAGTTTGCCACCTGTTCTAAAAGCAAACCACTTAGTAAAAGGTGGGTAGGAAAGAGTGAAAGCTAAAAATGTCAAGACTCAGAATACTGAACATAAAAAAGACCATTATAAGTATGTGGCCTGTGTGGATTTAAATGCTGTGATATGTTCCCTGAAATTCATAAGTATAGAAGCTGCTTCAATGATTAGTGAAATGTCTTACAGAACACGTCCTGTTTAATATGACTTATATTACTAGCCATGTGCCTGGTGGCCCTCCCTTGGCCATGGCCTTTGTAGAGAACCAGCCCAGCACTCAAACCACATACACTTTGAAAGTTTGTGTGTGTGTGTGTGTGTGTGTGTGTGTGTGTGTAGCTTGTATATCTTTTTAACTCATTAATATACCCTTCATACGCAGCAGAGGCTCTATTTAATTCATGAAAAATCCATAAAGAGAAGAATTAATAAATATTGTAAATGTTGATCCTTGTAATTAGACATCGGTTTAAACTGTTTTTATGTTCTAGGTAACATAAGACATCAGGAAAGCTTTGTAGAGATTCAGGGTTGTTTTCTACCCATTTTTTCTTTAAAAAAAACTTGTTTGCATCAGAAAATAAGTGTGTTTAATTTAGTAGCATTTACAAGTTTTTTTTTTTTAATTAACCTTATATCTATGAAGATTTGTCCCTAAAATAAAAAATTTAAAACAATTCTTAGGTGTTCAGTGTAATATTTAAATTATAAAATGACTTCCTGTTCTAAAAGAAAAAACGCAAACTAGGAGATACAATATGTTATATTAAAGAGACAAGAAAGAGTAGAGAAAGAAAGAATGTCCCATTGCTGATGCATTGCATAATAAAAAAGCACATTCAGAACCACTGACAGCTCCGTTCTAGTTCATTGGAGACCAGTGGCCATGCTTCCTGCACATATCCCAATTCCCTAATCTAATCTAACTCAGTGGGGTTTATGGGGGTTTATTTACATTACATAAACTACAATATAATTGTCACACATGCCTGTAGTGCTTTATACCATCTGGGTATAAAAGGGTAAATATCAGAAAGTTTTTATTCAATTACATAGGTAAGATAAAATAAGAGAGTTTCAAAGCAGCTTGAAGCTGAGATTCGGCCAGCTATGTAGTTATAGTGAAACATCAAAGTAATATTAAACAGAGAATCTGTGCTGCTTTAGGACAGGATCTGTGGTAAAAAAAAAACACTTGGCAACTGTAAATACTTATAGAAATGAGAATACAGAGAGCTATCAGTACTGCGCTGTATCTCTTGATCATACCATACAGGAAGTGAAAAGAATATTGCTAGCCCTTGGTTCCAGAAAATCTCTGCTGCTTGGTAAAACATGAGTATTTTATGTCTGTAAAGGATAACCAATGAAGTTCTTAAATTAACACATATATTTTGATCCACATTGTCAGTAACCCTAGCTGCCCTAACAACCAGCTCCAGCATCCTCTGAACACTGCAGAAGAATGGAAATAATAATGGTGAATGGCATCAGGAACATCAACCACAAATGTTTTGATGCCCCTATGCAACAGCTTTAAGACAACACTGTAAAGTTAAAGTTTTTTTGCACTATTTTTTACATGTACAAAAATATGACAAACCTAATAAAAGTGCATGTTAAACAAAAGATACAATTGAAATGCACAAGGGAAACACCATATTTACATTTTAGATTTTAAGGCTGAACTTTTTGGTGTACAACGCAATGCTCAGTGATGATGCTTTACTGTTCCTCACTCTCAGCAAACGTCTACTAGTCTGATGTTCTATATGGCTTATCCTGTAATTTCAGCCGGTTTTCAATAGGGATTCTGGCTAGACTTCTTGGTGATAACAAACTAACAAGAGAGTCTACAAGTGTAGGAAATATACAGTATGTAAAGTGTGTAAAAATGGAGAGGAATCAAACCTAACTCTATATTCACTCGGCTGCCCTCGGCAGCTTTGTGAATAGACCCCATAGTATTATATAACTAAAAATGTGTACTGACTGAACAGGCACAATAGTTAAGAAAAAACAGTTTTTTATAAAGGGTTGATGTTTTGTCTAATGTATTTGATAATTATTTTGATACTTAAATCTGCATTTGACATACTTATAAAGCAGTAAGTCTTACATTCAGCAAACATTCTTTGCAGGTGAATCTTCCAGGTAAATGTGTTTTAAATGGCAATGATTGATTTTCTACCAGAGAGCGGGTTTTTAAAAGTCACATTCACTGCTTTATAAATAGACCCCTTAGTGTTTGCTACAAGCTAGGACAAATTCCCACTTTAAAACAAAACTGAAGTAACTGCTTTATTATTTTAAAATGGCACGTTTTCAAGCAGATCCAGTTGTTGTGTGTGCTGAAATGACTAGCTGTCAGTGACAGTTAAGGTCAAGATATCAGTCCAAGAGCTGAATTGATCAGAGCCTGGGTTTCTGCTCCTGCCACAGTGTACAGCATTCTGTAGGAGACTGTTCACTTTTTTTCCGTTAACTTCATATTTTTACATGTATATGACTGGATGTTGGAGTTCAGCAGAGCTTCACCTCATTCGCTACACTAAGGAAAAATTCCCTCTGCAAAGGAAACAACCTAATTGCTAATAGCCATTACCTATAAAGAGTTCAGCATCTCAAAGTATAGGAATATGCTGAATGATGGCAGTGAGCAGACTTTCATCTCATTCACTAAACTAAGTGGAAACTTACCAAAAAGAATGCAAATTCCCTTGTAAAGTAAACAGCTTATTTAGCTTTAGTAAATCAACCCAATTGTTTCTGCATTGTGGGTACATGGGAAATTCCAGTGACATAATCTCTGACTCCATAAGGTTTTCTTAAGCCCTGTCATCCATCTTGGAGGGCTGCTCCATCATACCATGAAGCAACAGATCCTGCAAATGTGATCAATTGTTTGTTAATAACAACAATCCATAGATCACTTTTTAAATGATCTGAAGTTGCATAAGTGCACAGACTGTCTATGTTAAGAGTGGACCTGATTCAGCCCTCTGACAAATTTAGGAGAAAAGTAGAAAACAAAAGTAAAATTAAATATGCACATTATCCCCTTCATGACTGAGGCCTTTTGTTCCCCCCATTTTTTGCACCCATGTTATATTCCACATTTTAGGCCTGAAAATTACTTAAAACCCCCAAACATATATTTTCATTATATTAACATTATATATATATATGTATTATAAACAGCAACAAACTTCATTACCCCAAAAAGTTCATAGACAACGCTTTAAAAGCCCCCACAGGTCATCAATTTAGAGATACCCAAAAATACTGACCCTAGAATTATTGCTCTCACTTTAGCGTGTGCGGCGATGCCCAACATGTGTAGCGCCTTCGTCGTTTTCATACGTAGGCGCACCCGCCGTGTGTTTACGTGGCAACGCGTGTGCTCGCGGGGGACTTTAAAAAAATGTTTGTATTATTTTTAGATTTATTTTATTTAATTTTAACTTTAAAAACTATTGTTTTTTTTAAACTTTACTTTGATTGCTATCACATAAGGGGGCTTACAAGCCCCCCATGTGATAGCAGATGGTGGTGACAGGTACTCTTGAAGGTGATGCTGGGGGTCCAAAAGACCCCCAGTGTCACCTTTACACTCCAAAAAGGCTATTGAAGTGCAGATCGCACTTCAATAGCTTATAGCTGGGCTTCTGGAGCCCAGCACTGACAACTGTTGGACCGGAAGTGATGCTAATCTGCATCGCTCCTGGTCCCAAAGAACGGGAAGGGGATCGACAAATGGAGGTTCATCCATCTCCTCCCCAGCTCCCTACCGACACCAAAGAAGTTGCTCCTGGGCCCTTAAGAGGGGCAACGAAGCCCGGGAAGCATGGCAGGGGTGTTGGGGCAGGGGAGACCCCTTCACTGGGCCATAGAAGCGATCTGGCCACAGCTGAGTCAGCCTTTACAAGCTTTACAAGTTTAAACAGAGTCTGTTTAAACAGCCCCGATGACAGCGACTTACACTGTACATCGTCAGTCACGAAGGGGTTAAACAGTGTGAAAAAATAAACCCATTTGTATGCCTATACTATAGGGACCTTTTTTGTTAAAACCAAATATACAAAATAGCTTTTTTTGCACTAAGAAACCAAATCTAGCTTAAAATGCTAGTAAGCCTAGAATGCACTGTCCTTTGTTAAAAAAAAGAGAAATGTGCAATATTGAATTCTTAGATAGTGTCATGCATGCACTTTAACATATGTACATGTATATGTGTGCTGACAAGCATTTTGACAAATGACGGTGCTTATTATTTCCCTCATGGCACCATCTTCTACAAAAATATTGTATTTGAATATGAATACATTTATATAGTAAGATAGAATTATGGTACAATTATGGTAACCATTGCATGCTATGATATTGTGCATGTCTAGTTATCATTTAGATTAGGTGAAATCACATCATTGACTGTACTAGTTCTGGGCAACTCTGGCATGGGCAACTCTGGCATGGCCTTATCCTGTTACCAGATGTTTAAATGCATTGCAATTTCTGAAACAATTGTGTCATGCTTGGCCTCTGTTAGAGTTCTTTGAGTGACAATAGTCAAATGGTGAGGTTGAAAATACATATTTTATTACAAATAGTATGCATTGAGGATTTGTCCTATAAGTTATTGAAGGTAACATCATGTTAAATGTGCTTAATAATTTAGAAAGAAAATAAAGGCTAAAATGTAACACAAAAATATATGTAAAAAATATAATATGTATTTTACATACAATATTTAGTGTTTTTAACTAGCAGTGTGCATGCAAGTATGAGCCTAAAAAAATCTAGATACGGTATATTTTAAAGGGAAACCTAAATACGGTCATTTTTAGGATTACCTTGTCATGTGACAAAATTGATTAAGGTCCCTTATTGACTTCTGTAAACTATGGGCTTCTCTAGTATAGTTGAAAGCTGTAATAGCAGGATATGTCAAAAGGAGACTATAATGCTATCTGTTGGTTGATTAGAAGGCTGCACAATATTAACAGGCAATGTTGCATATGTACTGGCGTTTTTCTATCTTTTTTTTCTAGTCTTGACAATAATATGTACAAACCACCACACATTCATATTGAGTCCAAGAATGTGACCTAATACAGTGAAGGTAGACAACCATAAACATTGAACTTCTTTATATTTCAAAATGATTCAAAATGTGCTTCAAATTTAATGGATTTTTTTATAAACCAACATGCTGTCAGTTCTTTGGCACTACTTGAATTTTAGTTCTAATTTTACTTCTGTCATTTAGTTTTGAAGCAATAAAACAACAAAAGCCTATTTGAAACCACATTTGGCATTGCCAGCAGGGCTTAAACAGTTTTACACCACCTGTCTATTGTAGTTTTTGTTAAATGAGCACAGCCAGAGAGCTCTTGTTAGCTATTGCTTATAACAAGTGCATCCCTATCTATTCTCAGTATTACCTGTACAGAGAATCCAGACAGTGAGATGAAAAGTCAAAATACAGAGTTGTTAAGTAACAAAGAAAATGCTTCACCTTACTTTATATTTGTGTATATGCAAATGCGTCTGTTGGATTGCTGCTTGTTTAGACTCCTTTTCCATTGTAAGCATGGCATATTATAAATGGATACATGTTACCTAAAATTATCTAAAATTAGAACCAGTCTGTTGCCTTCCTAAATTCCCTTCCTGATTTACAGTTTACCTTTTTTAAATTCTTTATTTAAGACAAATCATATGTACAGAATCTGCCCAATGGTACATGTAATGCAGCACCACTATCACAGCATCAAACAGTATAGGACATATTGTATATACAAAAACACTAATTAGTCATAGCCATGAGTTTAAAAGCATATCTCATTGCAAAAGCTGGTCCTGCATAAAAAAGTGTCATAGTGTGGCTAACACAAGTCCCCCATATCGTTGAAAGGTGGGGCATGTTGTACCAGATCTGTCCATAGTTTCCACATAATAGGGTTTCAAGGGAAAGATGCAAAAGGTAGGGGTCATGGGTGGGGATTCCACTCATTTGAGGAGGGAAAAGGAGAGAAAAAGGGGGGTATGGCAAGGATAAGTGAGAGTGAAATCCTAGAAATGCTACAGGAAAGCAGGTGAAAACACACATGGAAGACGGTGAGAATGAGATAATAAGGGAAAGGGGAGTAGGGAAAGAAGAAAGGTGTGGTATGGAAGTGTATCCAGAGAGCTACTCCATATACTTGGGTGTGGGTATCCCTTACAGGCTAAGGAGCACATTCTTCCACTCACCTGCAAACAATGTTAAATGTATACAGTTAAGTAGACTGTGTAGAATTCAAGGGGGACAGCATGTTTTGGTATACAGTATAGTAGAGAAAAATGTATCCATGGACAACATGTTTTGAAATGTCTTCTGTTAATTATGTAGAGTGGAGGTCAGATCCTCCAGCTGCCATATCTGGTTGATGTTAGCAAACCATAAAGATAACAGGGGTGGTCACTCTTTGCTTTCATGAGGCTGGGATGCATGTTCTAGCTGTCTTCAACATGTTAACTGCTAACAAAGATTTATATTGATTAATCTGTTTAAAGTGAAACAGGTACCCCAAAGGATCTACTGAGGTCAATTGCAAAATAAACTTCTGAACTTTAGACCAGAATGGGAGCATAGGGGACAGCTTCAGAACATGTGCAAGAAGGTACCAGGCTCTTGCTGGCAATGCCAGCAATGTATTAGCAACTTGTGGGGATGTTATGCACACTCTATTCCATCAGGATACAAGTTTAAAACTAAGCTTCTGGCACTTGTTTGCTATGGTAGAAGTATTTGTTAGGCATATTACTCTATCAATTTGCTGTGGAGGAAAGGAAAGTTTTAGTTCTGCTTCCCACCCCTCTACGTACAGTGGTGTATACCCTGCCAGATCGGTGTTCAAAAGTTTGTATAGGTGAGACAGTAGGTGAGGGACAATAGAGTCAGCCTGACACATCTTCTCAAAAGGAATGAGTTGTCTACATAACTTCTCTCTATTAGGGATGGCCTTAAGAAAATTGACCCATGATTTTGACTCAGAATGGGTGCTCCAGCTCATTACCCCAGACAAATGTAATGCCCTATACTATGGGCATTGGTTGGGGAGGCCAATGCCTCCCCTGTGTTTGGCAAGAGAGAGGCATGCCCTACACATTTTTGGAAAAATTACTGTGGAATAAAAATAGGTAATATTTTAACCAGTTGACATCCGCGGTGTTAAACCCCCTTCCCATCCAGGCCATTTTTCAGTATTCAGCGCTGCGGTACTTTGACTGACATTTATTCCGTCATGCAGCGCTGTACTGAAATGAATTTTATACCCTTTTTTGGGGACAGATAGAGCTTTCTTTTGGTGGTATTTATTCACCACTGGGGTTTTTATTTTTTTACTATATTAAGGAAAAATCACCTAAATTAAAAACAAACAAACAGTTTTCCCTATATTAAATGATAAAACATTTATTATTACCCAATTTTTTGGTAAAATATAAAAGACGGGGTCACGTCGGGTAAAAAGACACCAAACATGTCAAGCCTTAAAATTGCGTGCGCGCGCAAAACCTCAAAAAACGATAATACCCAAAATTGGCCATAGGCGACGCTTTAAAAGCTGTTACCGCTCATCAGTTTAGTGTTATCAGTGATTGATGGCCCTAAAATGATTGCTCTCACTGCGACGTTCGCGGCGATATGTAACATGTGTAGCGCAATTGTAATTTTTGCACGCTAGGGCACTGGACGAGTATTTACGTTTATAGGCGCGTAAACGTGGGGGTGGGGGAGTTAAACATTTTGGGGGGTTTTTTCCCCTTTTTTTATATCTGACTTTTATTTTATTTTACTTTTTTATATGTGACTTTTATTTATTTTTATTTATATTAATTTTTTTGCACTCATCGTTATTGCTATTATATAGGGGGA
>NW_017307140.1:218169-233568 GCF_000935625.1 Nanorana parkeri | reverse complement strand
CTATGGACCCGCTGATCGCCTATATGTGAAACACCCGGTACCGGGTGTTCGCATTGGACGGGTCTTTTCTGCCCGTGCGTGCCCGCTAGGGGGCGCGCGCGAGCAGAAAAAAATGCCGTCTGGCGACGGCAACCCGCCAATGCGACAGTGCCGTCCGTCCGTTTTTCTACTACGGGCGGACGGCAAGAGGTTAAATAAGGATAAGATTTGTGGGAGAGTTGTCATTTAAAAAAAACGCTACTTCTCCCAAACCCGGTTAAAGTTAATGATTGCCAGTGTTGGAGGTCTGAATGTTGTTTTTTTTTGCCAGACGTTGGTTTCATAAAGGTTATCAGGGTCAGGAGTAATCCTAATCTCTAGATATTTAAGACTAGGGTGGCCTACTGAAAAGGGTAGTTGGTTCATAGTGTCTCACCCTGAGACAATGAAAAGGAGATGCTCAATGCCTAAAGCTGGCCATACACCTATAGACTATCTGCAGATTTTCTATGGTCAGATGGAAAAAGTACAACAGATTCCTCTATCTACGCTAAACTGTGTGGCTGGATGAATCTCTAACCGAAACTGAAACTTGCTAGTCGGCCCCGCATCTCAAAATACATGAACAATCTAATTGGATGCATGCATTGTTCAGGTGTTTTGAGAGCCAGCGGGGGCCGACTAGCAAGATACTAAGGCTTGACCCAGTGGTAGATTCCTCCATCCACATGCTTTAGCGTAGATGGAGGAATCTGTTGCACTTTTTCCATCTGGCCATAGAAAATCTGCAGATCATCTATGGCCAGCTTTAGAATCATTGTATAATTTATCTTGAAATTTGAGAGGTCATCATATTGTTTGAAAAGTGACAGAAGAGCAGAATTTGGTTTATGTATAAAAAAATAAAAACTGGTCTACATATGTGGCTAATTTGTGGAGGACCTTCAGTGTCTGAAATCAGGTTACCTTTTAAACACTTGCTGCCCAGAGCAATTTTTTACATTTGCACACAAACAATACAGTCTGAATTGTTGGCTAGAAAACAGCTTCAGACCCCAGATAATGATATATTTTCTGAAAACAGAGGCCCTGTAGAATAAAAAGATGCTAGTTGTAATTTTTTTGCACGGTATTTGCGCAAATGTTTATCAAACAAGTATTTTTAGGATAAAGTACACTAAAATGAAATTTAGTGCACAGAAACAGAATATAATGCTCAATTTATTGGTAAAATATAAGAGATGGGGTCACGCTGGGTAAATAGATACCAAACATGTCAAGCCCTAAAATTGCGTGCGTCCATGAACCCGCAAAAAATTACAATAACCATCATTTCCCATAGGCTGCACTTTAAATGCGTTTACTGCTCATCAGTTTAGTGTTACCAGTGATTGATGGGCCCAGAATTAGTGCTCTCACTCCAACGCTCATGACAATATGTAACATGTGTGGCACAATTTTCGTTTTTGCACGTAGGCGCATCCGACGCGTGTTTGTATTATATGTGCATGCACATGGGTGGCGAGGGGGACTTTAAACATTTTTTTGCATTTTTGATTTTTTGTTACTTTAATTTTTACATTTTTTTTACACTCAGCTTTATTGTTATTGCATAGGGGGCTAACAAGCAAATATAATGTGACAGGTCCTCTTTATGGAGACATCAGGGGTCTTTCAGACCCCTAATGTCACCCAGGGACCCCAAATAAGCTGATGAAGCAGAGATGCACTAATCAAATTACTGAATGTTATAATTTCAGAAAATGTTTGTTTCTAATATATAGTATTTTATTAAATATGTACATTTTGTAAGAGCAGCAATACATTTGCCCTTCATCTGCTAGAGGTGCTTACTGTTTAGCTATATAATGCAGGCACTGTAGTTTACTGTCCCTCCCACTTTACATCTACTAACCTGGTTATTATGATTGGACACCACATTTTTTTTTAAATTTCCCTTATACATGATTGGTTTTCTTTGAACTTTAGATTTTTATTAAATTATAAAATATCTGCAATACAACAATGTTCACTACATTAAAAAATTGGATACAGGTTTGGTATGTTAGCACTTATAAGACTTATACAACATCATCTACTAAACCTTAGAATTCTTCTACCTTGGGATCGAGAATGTCAAAATGGTCACAACGGAATGTAGCGGTAATTAAACCTCCCTATGTGAATCCCACAGTGAAAGTATCCATGTCAATCAACATTTCCAACTTTAGAATAACTCTGAGAAGGAACATACTATACTAGAGGGTATCTATAAGGGAAGGGGTAGGAAAGAATAGGTGGAGGGATGACAGAAGAAAGGGACCTTACATATAAGGGAGGGCATGGGATAAGGAGGAGCTATGGGTACGCAATCAATAAAGTATTGGCACAACGTGAAACCTAGTAATATCAAACTACTCTATTACTTTAAGTATTTTGTTTAGAAAACCTGATCCAGGAATCCCATCTTTTATGGAAAAGGTTCTCAGAGTTCGTTCTATATGCTATTATTCGTTCATAGTGACAGTTTGAGGACACTCTATGAATTACGTCTGTAATGGTTGGAATGATGGGGGATTTCCAGTTGCGAGCTACGAGAATCCTAGCTGAGAATAGTACATGCAGGATCACTGATCTATACTGAGGAGGGTATTTGTCAATAGAGATACTTAATAGCGCCATTTCAGGTGGGAGCAAGGATTCTATTCCAGTAAATTTGTGAATAATGTCTGAAATGGAGCGCCAAAAGACCTTTATTCCACTACAGGACCAAAATATATGATATAAATTACCTACATGTCCACACTCCCGCCAGCATAAGGGGGATGTGGTCATATTTGAAGAGTATTCTGTACCACAGCCAGGGAAGAAGCCGGCTTTGAGAGTGTGAGGATGATATCATCCGCAAAAAGGCCAATTTTTGTGGACCTGGGGTCCCACCTGGATTCCTTCTATTAGCGGATTGTTTCTAATGGCCGTTGCTAAGGGTTCCATGATAAGTGAGAAAATAATTGGTGAAAGTGGACAACCTTGTCTCGTACCATTTGTTATATCGAGTGGACGAATATACTTGGGCTGTGGGTTTAGTATATAATGCTAATATTGCCGAGAGACTATGCCCCCCCTGCCAAATTGTTGGAGTACCTTAGACATATAGCCTCAATGAATACGATCAAACGCCTTCTCTGCATCTACAGCCAGAAACAGGGAAGGCATTTTCCGCACCTCTACATATTTGATGAGGTTAAGCATTCTTCTGGTCCCATCTGGGGCCTGACGGCCTCAAACAAATCCGACCTGGTCTGGACCTATTAGGAGTGAAGTAATGGGCAATAGTCTCTCGGCAATGAGCTTAGCATATAACTTAATATCCGTGTTGATAAGGGATATAGGTCTATAATTTGCAGTGTTAGCCGGCTCCTTGCCTGGTTTGGGCAGAGTAACAATAATAGATCTTAACATTTCCGGAGGAAAGGAGGAGGAAGACGCAGCAGAGTTAAATATTGTATGTATATGAGGGAGTAGTATGGCTTGGAAAGTTTTGTAGTATTCACTTGAAAAGACATCTACACCTGGGGATTTATTTAACGGTAATTTAGATATCGTTTGAGTTATCTCTTCCAACGAGAATGGGACATTCAAGTCATCTAAAACCTCTGGCGCTAGCTTGGGGAGGTTTAAAGAATGCAAAAAACTTTAAATGGCAGCTAGGTTTGGCTGAACAGTATGGGGATCCTCTTTTAGATTATAGAGGGAGGAGTAATAGGATTTGAAAGCTTCTGCTATATCTTTAGGATTATACAATTTCTGGTGAGTATATGGATGGATTATACTAGCTATCCTGGATTTGGATTGTTGAACTTTAATTTCATTAGCCAACAATTTACTAGCCCTATTACCCTGGTGGTAAAAGGTAGCATTAAGTCTAGTCAACTGCCATGTATGATTAGAAATAAGTAGGGCCTGCAACTCGTTTCTAGCCACTATTAGATCTTTAAGGATGCATTCATCTAATGTAGTTTTAAAGGAGTTAATATCACATACTAATATAATATAACGTCCATTTGGGTCAGACTCTACCGATCTCAGTGTGAAGGAGATAGTGTTTGTAATGGCTATAAGCACTCCACCTTTCTTCTTTTGAGCATTGGAGAAGTATATATGAGGAAAGTGTTTGTGGTGAAATACAGGGGGATGTCTTGTAGTAAAGTGGGTCTCCTGGACACAAAGAATGTCACTGGATTGACGAAGGGATTCTTCCCAAAGCAGATTCCTTTTGAAATAGCTGTTTAGCCCTCTAGCATTTAGTGACATTAGTTTAAGATCCATATTAAAGTGTAGTGAATGATGGCATGGTAGTATAGAAGACTTCCAAAAGTCCAGTGAAACTGTTTGATATCAGATCTGTAATAAGCTGTATCATCTATATAGGTAGTAGCAGATGGTGTGTGCCACAATATGAAATTGTTGGGTACTAATGTCATAGCTCCAGGGAGATGGGAGTGGAGAAAGGAAGGAAAAGGAAAACAGGAACTATATAAAAGGACAAAAACAACAAAAAATAAAATAAAAAATGGAGAGACCCCATAATGGGTCCTCCAGTGTTGTGATGGTAAAATATCCATCACCATTGGAGGGCGGAGATGGACTCCCGGGTTCGCATCCGTTCAGGACCAATTAAACTTGAAAAAATACAATAATATCGATTGGCACCAGAGGGAACTTAGATCTGTGGTTATTCCTCTGTATTGAGACATCAAGTAGGATCTGGAGCAAGTGGGGGTATATTGTATCCCCATTCTTGGAGCATCTTGAACCCCTTGTCTACGCCAGAGATAGTATGCAATTTTCCATTGTGCGATACTATGAGTTTAGTGGGAAAACCCCACTTATACGCCACTTTGTGGTACCGAGGCACTTTAGTAATAGGATGTAATGCTTTCCTTGCCTGAATGGTCAGCTGTGAGAGATCATTGTACAGAACAATGTGAGCATAGGGAACAGGTAGCGGAGAGGTGGAACGCGCTAGTGACATAAGCTGCTCCTTCACATGGTAAAAATGAATGCGTGCAATGACATCCCTAGGTACCGTGACAGGGAGATAAGAGGGCTTAGGAAGGCGATGTGCTCTATCCACCACTATTTCAAAGCTTTGTAATGAAGGAAAGAGGCCTCCCAGCATCGATTGGACATACATTCTAAGATCTGTCGATGAAACAGTCTCAGGTACTCCCCTCAGCTTGACATTATTACGTCGGGCTCGATCTTCTATATCCGCCATTTTATCTTTAAGGTGAGGGACCTCATCAGCTGTAATTTTATGGGCATCCACTAACTCATTATGTGCTTCTGCATAATCCCCCATTTATTTTCCATGAAATCCACTCTATCTCCCAGATCATTAAGTTCCTCAGTGAACTTGTGAATAAGGGATGAAAAATCTTTATGTAGTGAATTCCGAAGCGACAGGAGCATATCCTTCAAAGGGGTGTCCATGATGGGCTGATTAGATGTGGGGTAAGCATCCAGTAACTCATTATGGTCATCAGGTGCGTCAGCAATATCATCATTAGTGGATGGAGAGCTAACCTCCCTTTTTCTTGAATTTGGGGTGGCTCTTTTAGATTTTGGCTTATCTGGTTAGAAGAGCCTGCACTACTTGAAGTTTCGTTATTTGGCGTATTAGACGTCACAGCTTGTTTTGCGGCCTCTCTCCCCGAGGCTGAGGAGAACATTACTGACGTGAAGGACGGGCCGGCGCCATCTTTGTGACGTCTAGGCGGCCCGGCGGTTCTGAAGAAATCCGTGAGTTTCCGCGGCCCTCCCTTATGTTTTCTTTTGTTCATTATGTGCTCCGATCAAAGAGCAATGCGGGGATGATGTTTTTAAGCTCTGTTTTTCCCGCTTGCCGTATCACTATGTCCCGCTGCGGATACTGATCTGGAGCGCGTCTCCTATGCGGCCATCTTCCTCCGCGGTCGGCCACGCCCCCCCGATTGGGTTTTCAAAGTAAACACAACTTCCCTTTATTTACTTAGCTAATGGTACATTCAGTTTTGCAAACTTAAAGTGACACTAAACTCAGGAGTCTTAAAAATGCATTCAAGTACCGTAACCACTGGCTTCTGTGATGGATTACAATGTCACGTTTAGTTTACTAATTTGTATTGAAGTTATAGAGGTGGCTACTTTACAAGATACAGGGACCATGGGAAACAATAGTAGCCACCCTCCAGAAGGAAGGACAGTGTAAACATGAATTCAGAGATCAATTGAGGATCTACAGCTGAGTGATACACAAATAAGCTACATTTTGGTTAATAGAGTACTTGAATCTTTTAGTTACAACTGTACAATTCTGAATTGCTCATCACTTTCTGCCCTGGTAACTTGGTCATTAGGACTAATAGAGATCGAATCTCCCCATTGAGTGCACTGGCAGTAAAAAAAAGTAGACAGAGGTTCTTACCCTTCCTAAATCTATTGAATACCAGAATAAATTATTGTTTTTAGTTATAATTTAACTTTCATTGATATATTTTCTTGTGCAAATTGCTGCTTCAGTTGCTAAAGCCACTTGTTTTTCAACACCCTTAACTTTTGCATATGCATTGTGACCAATATTTATTGCTGAAGTAAATTTCAAAGTGACACTAAACTCAGGAGTTAAATCTTAAAAATACAGGAAGTGAAGGAAAATCTTTCAATGGAGACACGTGTTTTAGTGACAACTTAAAGGGGATTTCCCCTCACAGAGATTTCTATTGGTAGACATTTTACCAGTGTACTTCTCCACTGACTGCTGCAAATGTAATGGCATACTTCTCTTGATGACTGTTGTCATTGTAATAACATACCACAAACTGCTACACTGTGGGGTATATTCACGAAGCAGCCAAAGGATCTAGCCGTAGCTTCGGCCGATCCTTCGGCTAGCTTCGTCCCCAGGACACCTTCGGTTCAGTAGAACCGAAGGGCTGCTGTATGGGCTGTTCACAACTTTAGATTCGGCCGACCTGAAGCCACGTGAAGCCACCCGATGTACGGCTGATTTCAGCCGATATACAGCTGAAATCAGCCGTACCAGCCTGAAGTGAATAGCCGAACAGCGTTCGGCTCACTTCACTTCAGGTCGATCTTTCACTCGGCTGCCTACGGCAGCTTAGTGAATAGACCCTTATGTTTACTGTGTTATACTTTACCTTCCCTAGACTTTTGAACTGTGTACACTAAGTGCACCATTAGTAATTATTTTAGGTATTCAGTATGTCATCCTGTTTAGTGAATGCACATACTTCTGCTAATATAAATTTCGGTAGCAGTGTAACATGCCTTTGAATGCTATTACAACTGCTACTTTGGGGGGCAACCATTAAATTATGTAATATGAAAGGTCACAAGTGAGTTTCATGACTTGTAAATATATAAAAGCCATATACACAGAAGTACTTTTTTGCCTTTTTTATAAAATGCCATTAGAATATTTAGCCTTTTCTTCCCTGAAACATTGTGATTCATACAGTTTATTATACAGGTCGGTTGAAGTTGATTTTTGTCTTTTCCTTTGAGCAAACATTAAAGACAACTCAAGAAGATGTTTTGGTCATAAAATGCAGTACTACTCTAATTACTACTCAGTTTGTAGCAGCCTGAAATTTGCTTTGATAGATAAATTAGTTTCTGTTTTACAAATACACAGCAGCTTTGTTATAGGATAGTATAAACAGCATTGGAAGCAATGCTTTATAAATCTGTTTGAACTGCTCACATTTCTCTACATGCCACTTTGAAAGTAATTTGTAAATTAATGTTGAACAAAAGTAGTATGTATTAAAAAAAATTTACCTAATTAGCATGCACAAATGCTTTCTTCATTTAAATAATTTGTAATTACGACTTCAGGAAACATTCTGTGGAGATTATTTGCAACGTTGTTTCTGCTGAATAATCTTGTCTTAAGGATGTTCAGCTGTAGGAGTACTAGTTTATTATAACAATAATTTAGCCATGGACACTTCCACCATATATATATATATATATATTCCTAAATTAAAAGTATACTCCTATTTATTTATGAGTTGTATTTCTGACTTTTTTTACCGTGTTATTGCCAATTATCTTTTAAAATATAGCCCTAAAGTAAAACCAGGTAATTAAACACAGCATATGATGAATATGTGCTCAGCTTCAGTGAAAACCACATGTCAGAAGGACCCAGAGATATGCAAAACTTGAATTTTCCTGTTACATTGTGTGTTCCCCACCCATCTTGCTTTTCCAGTCTCTTGATTAGCCAATTAAATCACCTCTCACCTTTATTTGCCAAGCAGGGTGTCTTAGGAAATTGATAGGAGCAGGGTCTAACTCAGTTTTTATAAGCAAAATCAATAATCTAAAGGTGGCCATACACTGTACAACCATCGCAAGACCTTAGTCTTGCGATGGTTGTAAAGGGATTAAAAAAAGTACGATCTGCCCATCTTGGACAGGCAGATCGTACTCTCGATCATCGCAAGCCCGCCCCCCTGAGGGGCGGGCTTAAGATGACTGCAATGAGGGGAGGGCTTAAGATGACTGCAAACGGGCTGTGTGCATGTGCGCACACCGGCCCGTTCGTCAGTTGTCGAACCAGCAGGCCACTAACTCGCCGAGAATCGTACGATTCCCGGCGGGTTTTCTAGCCTGGTGGTTCGACGGAAGACGTGCGACCGTACAGTAGAAACGGTCGCACGCCTTCCATACACTGCACGATTCTCGTACGATCGCGGGATTTCACGCGATTCTCGTACGAGAATCGTGCAGTGTATGGGTACCTTAAGGCACATAGATATTTGGCTGAGGTTTATATAACAACTAAAATTCAAAACAGTGTAGCCACCTAGGAGAAAAAAGGGCTTTCTTAAAAATGAATATAATAAACTTAACAATATCTCAACAGGAATATCCCAAATGGATTACACTGACTATGAAAAAAGATGTACAAATGTACAAAATGTAACATTAATGAACACTGTTTGGACAAAGTAGGATGGAAGGGGCATCATTTACAAATACTGTAACTGATGGGAGTTCCATCAACTAGGATTGTGGGTATTCATTTAGGTCACTTTTGTGATTATGTGGGTCTGTGCTGGTTGGCTCTTAATGGTTGCAGACAGCTTGGTGTCATAATTTGTATGGCAGTAGCCATACACTACAATTGATGGTATTTATATTTTTGACAAGTCCAATGTAATATCTCTTTAGTTCACTTACTATCAAGAGATGTAAATACTTTCAATAACAACCAAGATCTTATTTGGCCAGGCAAAAGTGGACAAGGGCTTGCATTACACTGTAGAGTAGGGAATCACAGAAGGGAGGGTTCTGGTTAACGGGATTGCTAATGTGTTGGATAGTTAGCAACCTGGTTTATCTTAAGTGTCTGAGCTCATGGGGTTCTTGTGATAAAGATTCTTCTCTATATTTTAACTAGGTAATACATAATTTGCTGAAGACTGTTTTTGCCAAATACACCCAGAATCTACTGATCACCTTATCTTGAACACATACAGTTGTTTTATATTATTGGCGTATACCTTATTTCTTAGTTAAGTATTTTTGTGAGAAATAGTTTATTTCCTATAACTCCTATAATATCCATGCTGTTAAGCATCTTACCTAGTGCTGTAAGTAGATATAGTAGAGCATTATCTGTGGTGATTAAGATAAAACACTTTTTTCATAAACTGTACTTATACAATGGTTAAAAGAACATGACAATAAACAGCAGGTGATACTAAATGAATGCATTACTTGAAGGCCCCAGACCCTTGAGTGTATTTGAATAGGCAGAAAAAAAATCAGATAATCTACTTTATATTGCAGTAGAAGAAGCTTAGTAGCAGATGTCAAATCTTAGGGCTGTGTTCAAATACTTACAAAATAAGTAGTTTTGAAAAAAGGTGTAAACAAAGCATATTTTTGTGTTAATTTCAGCACATTATATACATTTACTACTCTAATATATGGGACCTGGCTTACTGAAGAAAAAAAAAAGAGCAGGGATATATTGCTTAATGCATTGCAGGCTAGCATACACATGTTGTACACCCAGCATAGCATGCGCTATGAATTTTTTACTTTCAATTTGGCCATGCATTCATCATTTTCAATTAATTTCAACCACTTTTTATCCTCAGGGAATCACAAGTATAATCTCAAGTAATTGCAAAACACTAAGGGGTCTATTCACGAAGCAGGTCAATCGTTTTCTATTTATTTTTTGTACTTTTTAAACAATTTTTCTGTTCTGCTCGGTCCCTCTGAGGGACCGAGCAGAACAGCCGTGCCGAATGCCACTCAACTCACTGCTGTTCGGCATCTATAAGAATAGGCCAAACAGCAGTGAGTAGCTTGCCGGAGTTTCGGCTCAGCCAATCCAGATGTTGGATCGGCTGAGTCGAACTCCTTCTGAACTTCGGGTCGGCCGAACATACTGGGCATGTTCGGCCGACCCGAAGCCATGCGAAGCAAGCCGATGTAGGCTGATTTCAGCCGATATACGGCTGAAATCAGCCGTACCAGCCTGAAGTGAATAGCCGAACAGTGTTCGGCTCACTTCACTTGGGGTCGGTTGTTCACTCGGCTGCCCTCGGCAGCTTAGTGAATAGACCCCTAAGAAATCTATGACCCAACTGACCTGGACACTACATTGACAGCATCAATTCAATTAAGTCTTTTATTGAAATATTAAATTAAAATGTATTCAAGCTGGCAAAGAACTATATTAATTTCATTGAAATCAGGGTATTTCAATCCCATCTCCTTGGCATTAATCAGAACCATTATTGTATCTATTCCTTGGAAAGAAAAAAATTGAAAAGTTGGTAAGCACTATCAAATTGCCATGTATATGGCCAACATAATTTTTTTATGATTATCTTTAAAGTGTAACCTTAAAATCGATTGCAGATACTATGTAACTATGTAACTATTTTCCATGCAGTATGCTTACAGCACTTGGTTGACCCTGCCATTTTCCCTTCTTTCTTGTTCAAACTGACCATGCAAAGCACGGAAACTCATCTGTGTTAGTGTGGTTGGTTTAAAGCTGGCTAAACACTATGCAAATTTCAGCCTCTTGATGAACCGGCCAAAATTTGCTCAGTGGTTGCCGCTGTCAGCACACTTCCAGCCAGCATACCTCGATCAGCTGATCGAAGAAACTGGTTGGAAAATATTTAAAAAAAAACTACCAGCCGGCTCTGTTCAGGTATTTTGACAGAGCTGCTTTGTCTGTTCTTCTGACAGGGGACGGCAGATGCCGTCAGAATACGATGAAGACAGAGAGAAGTCGTTTGACCAGAGCTATTATATTATAATAACTCTGATCAAAGTAGGAATCTATTATATAGATAATATGAATCTATTATAATTTATTTGTACAGCCGGCAGGCTAAACAAAGAAAATATTACAGTGTATGGGCAGCTTTAGTCTCCTGCATCTATCACATGCAAGGCTCAGCTCCCTGTATCTTCCTGAATCAGTTTACATGACATGCCCCCTCCCAGTTCGAAACTGATAAGTCATAGCTCTTTCCTGATCTACCCTTGTTGGTAAACAGCCATGCCCACTGGCATCTTTGTGATGGATAATGAAGGGCAACAGAGATCACATGATAGAACACAAAAGCATCTAAAAAAAGGTGTTTGAAAAGCAATTTTGACATTTGTTTAAAAAAAAAAATGGTGGTTAATTGATATTATATTATCTGCCAGGATTTGAATAATCACTGTTGATTCAAAACTACTTTAATGATTTTATGACACAGTAAGTATTAAAATATTGACTTCAAAAGAGACTTCATCCAAAGATTGCTCATCATCTAAACAGTGCATCAGGAGAGAAAAAAAATGTTATGCACCCTTTTGGGTACACCATTTTTTAAGAACCCTTGAGTAAGTGACGGGTCACTTTAAAGCCAGACAGGATAGCCACTAACCAAGCATTAACATAAGTAATCAGCAATTGCTGCCTCCACGTTTTTCTTATTTATAGTGTTAATGTTCAAACTGGTGAAAGTGTGATTGATGTTTGATGTACAGTAAAATCATTGGTGAAAGAATCTATAGCAAATATGCTGTGGATGGCCAGTAAATCTGTATAAATAGCAAAAGTTTTAAAAGTTTCTAATTTAACAAATAGGCTGATTATCCATCCTTGGGAATAGATGCTCCCCTCTAAAATAAGTATCCAATGCCTTAAAAATGTAAATGTAAATGATACACACATAAAATACATTTTTGTTAAAAGTTAAGGTACTTGAATGCATTTTTAAGATTTAACACCTGCGTTTAGTGTCACTTTAAGTATAATTTCTATACTATTTTTCTATATTATTTGTATGAATTTATTCACATTTTCTACGATAAAAGCTGTTTTAGTGTGAGTAAAAAGGAATGGTGGCTTAAACCAAACAGCCTAGAAAGGTCACATATCTTTTTAATTTTGTTATAGTAAAGATGTTATTCCATGTGAAAATTATAAAGTACCTATGTGACATCCCTACACAGTGCCAACATTTTGAATTTCCTGCAGTTTTTGCATGTCTGGACTGGTAAAAAACTTTTAAAAGCACATATCCTTCCCTTGTGAATTGTGAAAGTTTTATGGGTTTTTGATGAATTTGCATCAAATATTTCATTTGCCAAATGGTGAGATTAGTACACAAAGCACTTTTTCCCAGTGAAGAATAGATTTTGGAGTAGATAATTGTGAAAGAGTGAATGTTGCATGATGTGGCAAAATATGCCAGTGAACCTTACCAGTGATTGTTTTTTATAAATGTGATAAATACTCCACCATATGAGATGTGTGCAGTGAATGTTCAGTAAATGAAACATTTACCATTTATGGTCTGTTGATAGTGCAAAGTGGATGCTGCTATCTTCTATAGTTTGCAGTGATTCTGCACATGACTGAATATGTTACACAAATACAGATTTATTAAATAGTATGCAAACCCTAACAATGAACTTCTCATATTTGCTCCCTTTTGGTCTCTTAAATATGTGCCATTGAAAGCATTTTGTTATATCTGTTCCATAAATGCAAAAATGAGTGTTTACCCAGCTAGAAATCCTAACTTCATGTGCTCTCTGCCTGTGCTAACAGTTATAAGTTGGCATTGTTCCATGCTCTCTCTGTGGACTATATAACACCTCCCATTATATTATGTGAAGACAAGGGAGGGAAGTGTTCTGTAGTCATGGCACACTTTCTGCCCTAGGTTGACAAATCTGCTCCACTATAGATACAGTACGATCAATGAGTGTTGTCACTCTCTGGGAAAAAGTTTGTGACTGTCAGGATTACCAGGTCAAAATAAAGGGGAAAAAAAGCCTGAAAAAAAACGAATTAAGTCACATCTAATGCAGCTGCAATACATACAGATGCAATACATTACAGGGTCTATTCACAAAGCCAGCCGAAGGATCAGCTGAAGCTTCGGCTGATCCTTCAGCTAGCTTCGGTTGCGGGAGCCCTTCGGTTCAGCGGAACTGAAGGTCCGCGATGGGCTATTCACCGAGTGGCTCAGCCGAGCCTAAGGCGTATGCTTCGGATCAACTGAGCTGAAGTGATAGAAAAGTAGGGCAAATAGCCAGCTGAAGGCTGGTGACAACTGGATGGAGCTAGCCATGATCTCACGGCCGGCTGCACCCAGTTGTATTGACAGATCAGCATCCCCAAATAACCTGGGGACGCTGAACTGTCATTGAACAATAACAACTGGGCTGAGTCATCTGTGACATCACGGCCGGCTCCCCCCAGTTGTTATTTATTGGCAGGGACCTTCTAGAAGACTCTAGCAGGTGCCAGCCAATATGAAACAGTTGGGCAGAGCTAGCTATCACTGCTAGCCCCGACCAATTGTTTTTTTATTTTTTTATTTTTACACAAATATTTATTTATATTTTTACAATTTTTTCAACTTGTTTCACAATATTTTATTCTGCTCGGTACCACAGAGATACTGAGCAGAATAGCCAAGCCGAATGCCTTTTGGTGGCATTCGGCTATTCACTCACTGCCGTTCGGCCCCTATGTGAATAGGGGTGAACCGCAGCGAGTGAGCTGCCGGAGCTTTGGCTCAGCTGATCAAGATGTTGGATTGGCTGAGTCGAAATCCTTCTGCACTTGGATGCCGGAGGCATCCAATATATGTCTGATTTCAGCCGCTGTATGGCTGAAATCAGCCGTACTGAGCCGTAGTGAATAGCCGAACGTTGTTCGGCTCACTTCACTACAAATCAGGTTAGTGAATAACCCTCTAAATGTTTGTTCTGAGGTTTAGATATGCTTTAAAGACTTCTAATTACACTCACATGCAGAATTTGAACCTTCTGCATTCTTTTTTGCATAGACTACAATGATTAATTTTTACTTGGGAAAAGTTTTTTGCCATGTGTTAAAAATACAATATGAATCTAAGTAATATTGAAAATGTGTCACCCTATATGCAAATTACTATAAGAAGCAGCCTTATTTAATTTTGAGCAGTATGCTTCTTGGTATTTGCAGTAGATTGAGCTGAGAACACAGTGACAGCCTCGAGTTATAATTTCCTTGGTTTTATTGGCTTGCGTATGAACTCTAACATTGTTTTAATGTAGTTTTTATAAAACATGTATATGGCTAATAATTGAACTCTGCTTGGCCGAAAAATAATGCCATAATTCACTGGACTGACATCAAGAATAGCCCATAATTCACCACAGTGATGTCAGACACTTGAATTATGGTATACTATATCACAGAGGAAAGAGAAAGTGGTGATGAAAGAGGTAGCGTACTATACACTCCGATGCATTGTGCTATAAAAAAAGGAAAGAGAACACTGTAAATCAGCTAGCAGGACTATTATGTAAGTACCACTGCTGTATGTCTGTGTATAAAACATGCTAATGTTCTTCAGTGTGGGTGCTGCAATCCCTCTGCTTGTGTTTTTTTTATATTAGACATTTTCGCAATGTAATGAATGAGTAATTAGTAGACAGTTTTATGACACTGTAAAAGAAACTGGGCATAGATTAGACTGCTATAGAGCTGAGCTGCACAATAGTGTGCACAGTTTTTAATAATGAAAAAGCAGTATGCAGTGTGCAGTAACCCATAGCAGCCAATCAGTATTCACCCTTCATCAATTTGACTGCACTAAATGAAGTCTCTGAATCAAGACCTAAATCACATTGTTTGGTATAGGTTGCTGTACATTGTACTGTCTGATTAAATAGGTTTCTACAATATATTTAGAATGCTTTTTTTTGCTTCTTGCTTCATAAGAATAGTATTAAATATACTGAAGCCTTAATTGCAGTATATTCGATGCTTTTGGACTTTTTAAATAATAATAATAATATTAATAATAATAATTTGCT
>NW_017307140.1:184824-218036 GCF_000935625.1 Nanorana parkeri | reverse complement strand
ATATATAATTAATTCTAAACACAACTGCATTCATCTTTAGTAATTAAAATGATGGGCACTTTAGCAGCCCTTGGTTTAGTTTACATGTTTGTTTGTGTTTTGCTTCTAGCTCTATTGTGAAGCATGTTTGAAGGATCTGGATTGCAGGGTTTGAACTTTCAATTGATCCTATAATGCAAAGTAGGGTTTTGTTGTTTCCACATATTGTATTGCTTTGCTTTAATTGCTTAATGTGTAAGTATCTCAGGTGTGTCCCAAACTGATCTTAAATGCAAACCATTTTTGCCCGATAGCACCTAAAACAATGCTTTCTCATATTCCCACTTGTTCCACGTGTGTATTTGTCAGTGAAGGTTATTAATAGGGTTTTTAGACACAAGCACAAGCCTCAAGCGGGGATTGCTTCTCAGGCAAAGCCATCTTTGTTCTGCTTCAGTCTAGGGGGGAGGGGGGCTTGCTGCAGTATTGACACATTCCTGATCTGCATGTCCTCTGGCTACGGTAGGCATACAAAGAAGGGGATGGAGATTAGAGACACCACCTCATGCAGTTCATGCTCCCTGCAAGACCAAAACAATCTTACGTGAGTGATCAGCTATTTTATTAGTGATTGGTGCTTTTTTTCTTTGTGCCACTATATGGCCTCTCTAATCTTGCTATGGTTACTTTCAATTCTTTAGACAAAACTGATGGTAGAGATTGTGCATTGTGTTTAATGTCATGATATGACCTACACACCTGGCGGTTCAACTGGTTATTACATAGTTTAACATTAAGAGAGATATACATGATACATCATAGATAGAGCCATCCAGGTGAATGAATTGAGGAACCCGGTTTCATAAGCATGAGTAATATAACACAACTTCAACATTTGAAAAAATACACAAGGTTTTTACTGGTACCTTAAAAACAAAAATATCTATGGATAAACTGAAAACAAAAATGTGTTAGACAAAAAATGTGATAGACAAATTACTACAAACCACAAAAAAATAAATACACAAAAGGCAGTGGGTGGAATATACTTAAAAATGTGATGTGTACATCAAACACTTTATTTCTCAGTTTGTTTATAGAGGGGGCAGGGTTAGAACCCATTACAGATTTTTGGGACTGTCTGGGGCTCTGTTAGTGAGATATTCCTCTCCATCAGCAACAGAGACAGAGATACAATGCTTTTCTTTAGTACATTTTTATTTCTGACTGTGACTTCTGCAGATTTGCATTCACTTCCTGTCTGCTTACATTTTTGGCAGCACAACAGGAAGTAGGAGAAATCTATTGAACGAAAAGGCAGAAGAAGAGCGCTACAACCCAGGAATTTATGTTATTAAAAAGGATGTAATACTTAAAGTTGATGTCTGCCATTAAGGAATCACTGTTGGATGGATGTGGTGGTGTCCTGCCGGGAAAGGGTGGATGGTGCTGTCAGCTTGGGTCACGAACGGCTCCTGCAGCTAGACTGTATGGATGTTGCCATAGGCTTGGAGTGGTATCCTGCAGCTGAAGATGTGATTGCAGTCAGGCGCCGTGGGTACTCAGCTGGCCAGGCTGGGACCCGTCGGCGGAACGGAGAAACCGCTCACAAGGGGTGGTGGATTGTCGGCGATCAATAGGTGTATGTGATCGCTAAGAACGGGCCCTAAGGCTGGAGAGACGGGCAGTCCGTCTTAATGAATGGTGGGGATGTCAGTCTGGATAGTTGGCTATGCGTTTCGAGGCTCTATGCCTCTTTTTCAAGCCCAAGATAAATTAATTGTTGAAATCTATTGAATGGAGCTCCATAGAGCAGTACAAATCTGGCAAAAGTTCTAACCATTTCTAATGCAATCCAAAACTGAAAAAAATGTTTTTTGCTTGACATACACTTTAAATATAGTATTGTTATTTAGTTCAGGATTCAATTATTTTTCACTTATTTTTAGTAGTTACCACTAACAGCCAGCAGGGGGCACCATCTAGTCAGTAGACTTGTGCGCCGTCAAAAAATTTGTTTCATTTCGTTTCGGAATATCCGTTATTTTGTATTTTTATATGTAATTCGTGTCCGCAACTCAATTCGGATTCGTACGAAATACGAATTTGTGTTAGTTTCGGCACATTTTCGTAACTTTACGAACATTCTGAAGTCAAAAAGCAAAAATACTTTTGTTAATATTGGAGTCGATGGTAGTTGTTTTTTTAATCCGAAATATGAAATTCCGTTAACGGAATTTCGTTCCGTTATGAACATTCGTTATGATGAAGTTAAAAAGCATATATGTGTATATTGCTTTTTAACTTCATCATAACGAATGTTCATAACGGAACGAAATTCCGTTAACGGAATTTCGTATTTCCTGCCTGTATTGTAATGCAACGCTCAGCAGCAGAAGAGAAAACCTCTGATTGGTCAACCAAACGAAATACCAATTCCGTTAACGGATTTCGGATAAAAAAAAAAGCTCATCAACTCCAATATTAACAAAAAAAGCTCATCAACTCCAATATTAACAAAAAATTCTGTTAACGGAATTTCGTTCCGTTATGAACATTCGTTATGATGAAGTTAAAAAGCAATATACACATATATGCTTTTTAACTTCATCATTTTCAACTAAAAACTCTGTTATTTTTTCCGTTAGACTGAGACAATCAGAAAAGGAGCAGCAACGGCTGGGCTTTCCTGTTAGAAAGCCGAAAGCCTAGTTTGCTATTTAAAGAGTATATCATGGAAGTGACTTTATAAACGTTGTTAAATATAACAGATTAAAACTTATAAACATTCACAAAAATGTAAGCAACATTCTCCAAAATCACTATAGTTTACCTTTGTGGTTTTCCATGTTAGTAGAAAGTGGAAAACTCAAGTAAATTCCTCTCTCTGCTTCTGACTGGTAGGCATTTCCCTTTCCACTTTACATCTGTTTGAGAAAGAGCAGCTCTGAGTCTACAGCCATGCTCCTAATGGTTGGGCTTTTTTTCTGCAGCTTGGCCTCAGAAATCTGTTGGAAGCAGAAGTTTCCAAGACAATTTTGCATTATGCTACAAAAGTTGAGGTTTGATGATGGGGGTCTGATAACCAATTACATAATTATAGTAATGAAGAGTGTTTTAAACATTACACTTCGTGGAAAATAGTAAATATTGTGCAATACATTACGAAGTTGAACTCTAATCAAAGTTGAAAATAATCCCTTAGGATGCAAGAAATACTATCTATATTTTTAGTACTTAGTTTTCCAGCCAGAATTTGCTGTAGTGAACAAAACCTATCTCACTTCCTTTTTTATGTACTCTGACCCCCACCTGTGATCCAGGAGAACTATTTTCAAACACTCCTACTGTACGTTCCTTGCTTTTTTCATGTTTTTAAAGTCTGAAAGAAAAAATGTGAGTAATCAAAAGTTACAGATTCAGCCCTACTTTGTAAGTTTGCATGTGATTAGTGACACAAGAAGCAAAGGGAGAATGGAGGTTACAGGAAGTGCACTCCAAGGTAACCTTTAAGGTGTTCTATGCACTCTTGTTGCAGTAGATTAAAAAAAATTAGATTAATGCCAACTGAGTGAAATTTTGATTTAGACACTATGCTGTGTTTAGTGTATAACATTACTAGTTCAATGACATGTTTTACTTGTTGTTTTGGAATTACTCTTTAGAAATAATTTAGTATGTGTGATCTCAGCTATAAACCATTAGAATGTTTTACAAGAAGATAATTAGGACTTTAAAGGTGGGCCCCATGCTGTTTTATAAGCAATAATTTATAGCAAAAATTAACTGAGCTAGAATAGAACGTGGAACCAAGTTTGCAGTGTGCTGTTAATCACCTTTAAATTACACTTTGAATTAATATGAACAGTAATCACAACATTTTCATATATTTCTGTTACATAGAAAAATTACTAACTGTCGAAAATAAAGCTTTGTAGCACAAAGTAAAAGTACTGTATATAAGGGCTTAGATGGGAAGGCAGTACAAAAGGCAGTTTTCACATACATAGCGCAGTAGCACATGGAAACCCGTTTATTATTAGTATACATGATTTATACAGTGTCAACAGTTTGCGCAGTGCTTTCAACTTATCGGATGATTATAACATGATTTCTGATTAGTGTATTTGCATTACAATGCTTGGTACAGCCTAAATGACCTGTATTTTCCAAAAGGTTGTAGAGTTGTGGAATTTAAATGGTGTAAACAGTATAGTAGTGGGTCAGTTCTGAAAAGCCATTTCTGGTTGCTAGATAACTTTGCACAATTACTCATATCAAGCAGATAAAAAAAAATCAATGCCATTTGGGTTTTTGGATGTAATTATGGAATATAATAAAAATTGCAGAAACCCTAAACAAAACATCTGCATTATAGATCCACAAAAGACAATAAAATAACCATGCTGTTCTCCAACTTGGGCTGCAATGAGGAGGAGATGAGGGTCATGCTACTGTTAGATGTACTGCCAGTATGAACTTTGCTATATCATTTTTAAATCCATTCTTCCAATTATAATAAAACAGAGAAAATGCTTATGAAATGAATATATTCACAGCAAGTCCATCATTGCCTTATTGATCCAAGTGATCCTTAAGGATCTATTTACCTCTAAAGAGAAACAGGAAATATATATTTGCACCAACTCACATAGTTTAGCCATTGACAGCAACGCATATAAATGTTTTATTGTTGCTATCCTATGCTATTATACAGTTATTATTTATGTACCTAGAAATACATTTATTGATATTTTTGGTATTAACTTTGATATATATGCTCCATTTAAAATTGCAGGAAAGAAAATATAACCCGGTGTTGTGCTTTCTAATGTAGGAAATATAAAAAAATAGTGTTAACTGTGTTGTGTTTTCTAATGTCAGAAATAGTGTGCAAGCCTTTTCTCATTTCCACAAGAACATAACTAAAATGGCCCAAATGGTCATATTTCCTTTTTAATATTTAATATTCCATTTAGAGGAATGCATGAGAACCAATGCAGCACTGAATAATACATATTTCATAGGAGTGCTGAATTATAAGGGATGTCTAGTGGCCTTACACGACTCATTATGTATTAGTGCAGGCAGGACCCTGTAGTTTATTGGAATACATGTGTTAGTATGTGTCAAGGGGAGAGTATCAAAGAAATAGTAAAGTACATAAATAAATAAACATGTTTCCTAGCATTTCAGTCCCAGTGTGTGAACAACGCCAATGAAATGGAAGAAGCCTTGATATAAATGTTAATTTAGGGATTATAGTGTTTCTTTTTTTACACATTCTAATAGCACAAATGCAACTTAGTGCAAATCTGACTAATGATAATGACCTGCTTGTAATGGGTATACAGTACTTTCCATTATTTTACTATCATTTGCTTGCTGTTATTAAGTAATCCATTAAAATGTATCTAGGGTGTAAAGCATTCTTCCTTTTTATTTTACAAAAATATACAGAATAAGGAAACAGAATGAAATTTAAAGTACCGCAGCGCTGAATACTGAAAAATGGCCTGGATGGGAAGGGGGTTTAACACCGCGGATGTCAACTGGTTAAAAAAACCAAGTAAACAAATGCACTAATAAGTGTTTTGGAGATCATATTTTAATATGCTCCATTATTTTATTTCCTCATGCATTTAACATTTGTTTATCTGAAACAGAGTATGAATGGATGTATATATGCAGAGATTTTCAGTGTTTGATGTGGCTTTCACCATACCTTAGATTCAGACCGAGCCTCTGATAGATCAACTTTTTACAGAAGATGATCCTTTCTTGCACTTAATAAACCTAATAATAATCCTGAAGGTAGAAAAACAAGCAAAACATTTAGGTGAGCTGGGCTAGCCATAGTTCCATGGGTTTCCATTTTACCTTTGCCAAATCTAATTGATAATGTGGTCTGTGACAATGGTGGGTCTGTATATTTGAGGATAAGGCCCCTCATATCCCCTATAGAACCATCTTTCTGCTTTTTGTGCAAGAATGAGTTGTTTGTTAATTCTTTATTCAGTTTTTATCATATAAAAGTTAACAACATTATCATACACATTTTATACATAGTCCCATCTCTTGCACACCTCTATATTAAACATATACCAGCCTAACAATCATCCCTTTCAGCCTTGATTTGTCTCAAGATTTATTTCGACAGCCGTGGGTGCCAGGAAAGGGATCTTTAATTCCTTATTTTGTGGATAGGCCCTTGTGGTATGACTCCCAATATTCCTTCTCCCCCTTCCCTCAACTCTCTGCTCCCTAAGTGCTAAGTGAGTTAACATTCCAGTTTAGGTGATCATTAATTTTGTAATTGTGAGATTTTAATTCCTATTAAATTAAAAATCCTAATTTCCTCTTATAAGATATAATATTATAATTTTATTTCATTTCTTTTATGTTAGGGTGCTATGTCCTCTATCTTCTTCTTATAAATATTAATAAAGTGCATTGTATCCCTCTCCTACCCCTCTTAGTGACTATTACTGTGCATGACAATTAATCCTATTTATCCAAATCCTCCTGCTAATTTATCTCTTAACATTCACCCCCCCTTTTCTTAGTTTTCCCTTTACATCTAATCTCCTACCTCTTACTCCCACCTCCTCTTCCCACCCTATAACCTCTCTGTGCCCTTCCTTATACCTCTCTATGGGTCCTACCCTACTCCTCTTCTCCTATTCTAGATTTGTACCTGTCTACCCACCCCGAGACATATCAATAGGTTCGCTCTCAACCCTAACTACTAACAACACATGCATCCCTACCCCCCCACCCTAATATATCCCTCCCAAGGCTCTGTTATTTGCAGGTTTTTACTTTAATATATTCTTATTCTCTATGGCGTCTCTTCCTATTCTTGCTTCCTTTATATTTTCCCTTCCTATTTGGTTGGCTAGTATTTTTTATTGCTTGATCCTACTGTAGGTTTTCCCCTTTTTTTTCCCTTATATATCAATATACCGAAGAACAGTATACATCTGAAGCTTTAAATTCTAGCCACTTTCCCAATATTTTAAGGTATAACGCATATTTATCTTGCTTCGTCATCACTAGTTCCACCATCAACCTGGTCGAATCCAGTTTGACAAACCATTCCGAGAGGGGGTTTTAGCTGTTCCCCAGTATCTCGGTATCAGTGATTTGGCTGCGTTCAGCATATGGGGTGTTAAGGATTTCTTATACACCCCAACCGACTCTGCCGTAAGGTGGAATAAGCATTTCCATAGATCCATGGGTGGCTGTATGTCACTTATTTGCCTGATGGTATCTATCACCCTTTCCCAATATGGTCTAATCTTCGGGCATTCCCACCAGATATGTGCATAAGTTCCAACATCTCCACACAACCGCCAACAGTGTGGGTCATTTGTATTGTGTATCCTGTGTAATCTCTGTGGGACATTATACCACCATGACATCAGTTTATAATTAGTCTCCAATGTGTTAACATCTATAGATGTGGACGTAACTAACTTTAACATTTTCCTTTCCTCCTCCTGTGTGAGCATATAGTTAAATTCCTTTTCCCATTTACCCAAATATGTAGGCATTGAACTGTTTTCCCTTGTAATAATAATTTTATAGAAAAGTGAAAGACAATGTTTTGGTGCCTGTGTGGCTCCTAGGATAGATTCCAACTCTGTTAAGTCATTACCTATTCTCAAGGGTTTAGGTAAAGTTTGAATAAAATGCTGAAATTGCTGGTGTCTCCACCAATCTAGCAGGTACCTTCCCCACTTCTCTCTTAGCTCTGAAAGAGAGCATGTTACAATACCTGACAGAATGTCTTTTACCTTTAAATTAGGAGACCTACTCCATTTTTGGAGTACTCCTACTCCAAAACTATTGGAGTACTCCTACTCCAAGAGTTAAAGAGTATTCAGTGCACTGGGTGGCTTTATTGACAACAAGTGCACAAGACTGTCTACCACAGAACTCATGGGATCAAAATGGTCAAACTGATTCAGACCTGGATAAGCTGTGTTTCTTATAGTCATGATACTTCTACTGCTTCTACTGTTGCCCAGTGCTTTAGGGGAGAGTTGTGGGTGTGTTGTAGGCACACGGCTACAGGCAGACGCTGCTGCGTGTGTGAGCACAAGTGACATAGCCAGGAAGGCTGGAGAGGTCCAGAGGGTTGGTGACCCTGAGATTCCTGTCGAGGAGATAGAGAGGGACAGTGACCCACGAGGGTGAATACCAAAAGTCTTGGAGCTGAGGGAAGCTGCTGAGGACGGTATATCCAGGGAAAGTCCTGGGACTATAACACTGGGAGTGTATGGGACAGCCAGGTGTCGGTGAGACCAAAACATGTTGTGTGTTGGGGCGTGGTTTCGCTATGGCCACGAGTGGATGTCTGTTCTAGAGCTCAGGCACCAGCCCCTAGGCCAGCGGTACCAGAACCTATCCTATCGCCTTCTTTTTGGTCCATATGGGTCGCAATACACAGCGGGGCTCTCGCTCGCAAGAACCGAAGGACCAGGAAGCAAGCTATTGAGACCTTCTTTCCCAAAGCAGGGCGCTCTGCCCAGACGCCGCGAGGTGCAAAGATGGCGACTTTACACTGTCGACCACATGTACAGACCGGGTATTTTCTATCTCCTGTTTTACGTATGTAAATGTTGTCATCTATGACTTTCTCCAATAAAAACATTATCTTTAAAAAAAAAAAACCATGTTGTGTTAATGAGAGTCCAATGAACTGTTATGCTTTGTTTATGCTGAAGAAAAGCATGAATAAATGAATAAAGACTGTCCGTTTTATGTTAAAGTCGGCTTCAGGAGTGGTCTCTTAGCGCCCACCATTGTGCTATATTCCACAAACTATCACAAATATATACAGGTGAAACTCGAATAATTAGAATATCGTGCAAAAGTAATGGCAGTAATTTCTGCAAAAGGGGCCCAAACCAAGTACTGAGTACATATGCTCTACATTTGTATAATTTTCTGCCAATATCATTTTTAAATCATGTCAGTGTGGATGGTTATAAATTCAAGATGCCCTGAACATACATCTTTGTCTATTGTGGTAGCTATTATGTTAAGGCTGTGGTGCAGGCTAATTATTCCTTATTTTACAGGCAAACACATGTTAATTTAAAATTGAATTTTTTGGTTCAGTACTCCAGCCTGTACCAGCATTAGCCTGAAGATCTCAACAGCATTCTGTTTATTCACATCTAGTTTGCCTGACTGACTTCCCACAGCTAAAATTTGCTAACTGAACTTGACAGATTCCAGGCTGACTCCATATGGCAGGGATTGGGCTGTGGCATCTGAATCTGCCTGGGACTCGGAAACTGCATTCACCTTATTAAGATGGCAGTAGTTACATGTGAGCCAGGCTTATAGGAGCCTGCCTTAATTTTTTCTTCCTGAGACCTGGTTTTATTTTTTTAATTAAATTATAACACAACTAGAAATGACATTTGTCTTTACTGAAACTAAAATATTTAAAATGACAAGTTATAGCCACACGGGGAGTTGAGCTTTATGCAAGATGCATTTAGTTGTTTTTACAGGCTGATTATAATACAAAGTGTTTCTGCCTAAAGGCTAAATTTACCAAAAATATCTAGTATGCATTTTTTAATTAAGATTTGTTTAGTAAATTTTGGTGTATACTGTGCAATAAAGTCTATTGCCATACTTTTTAGTTTATGGCTATTCTATTTTTGGGCACCAATTATATAAAGTAAATACTATATATGTAAGTAGTTGTACGAAGTTAAAGCTTATGCAGATATACAGGTGAAACTCGAATAATTAGAATTTTGTGTAAAGTTCATTTATTTCACTAATGCAACTTAAAAGGTGAAACTAATATATGAGATAGACTCATTACATGCAAAGCAAGATAGTTCAAGCCGTGATTTGTCATAATTGTGATGATTATGGCTTACAGCTCATGTAAACCCCAAGAACCCCAAATCCACAATCTCAGAAAATGAGAATATTACATGCAATCAATAAAACAAGGATTGTACATAGAACAATATCGGACCTCTGAAAAGTACAAGCATGCATATGTACTCAGTACTTGGTTTGGGCCCCTTTTGCAGCAATTACTGCCATTACTTTTGCACGATATTCTAATTATTCGAGTTTCACCTGTAAATGCACACACACATTAATGCAACTGTTTTATCAATACATCTTTAAATGTATTTTTCTAAATGCCAGCAGTGTACGTACCTGGTATTAGCTGCTTGCAGTCCCTATACAGCAGAGATAGAGTGTAAGAGGAAGAAACAGTATAAGCAGTCAATCAGTTATTGTGCTGACATAAAGCATGCTGATAGGAATTCTCTGTGATACTTCTCCTTTTACTGTCCAGTCACAGGCTATGTCGGGTCCAGAGTGACATTGATTTTAGGGAAAGTGGTTGAATGATGCTGGTCATCAGACTGATGACATCTAGTGGCAGAAAAAAAACTGCTGCTGGGGAAATCTTTGCACTAAAGTTGAATATTGCATCAAAAGCTAGTTTTGTTATTTCATCTTTATTAATTCCATTATTTTTGGCTGGACTTCTGCTTTAAGTGAAGGAAAGGAAAACATTTAGATTGTAAGCCCTCATGGGCAGAGCCCTCCTCACCATCTTGTCTTGAATTGTGATTATAATGCCTTCTCTATATTGTAAAGCGCTGCTCAAACTGTTGGCGCTATATAAATCCTGTAAAATAATAAAAATAATATTAATAATAATAATATTTTGTACCAGGGATGCTTGCTTAATGATGAGTGGATTGATTCGCCCAAAATGGGATATGTAATTTCTTTAACTGAGGGTCAAGGAGTTCAGGGGATTATGGTAAAGGGGGAACTGCTTGATAAGCTGGATAAAACATCCAGGGACAGCATTTTAGAGTTTTTACCTTTTATACTTAGCGTCATTGATGCCTTTATAAAGTTTTGGTAATATGCTCTTGTAGTTGGTAGCTGCTATTTTATTTAGATGTATTTTGGACCTGCAATATGTAATAAACAAGATTCCCCACCACCTGTAATGTATCTAACCTAATTGAAGCATTTTTTCCTTATTAGGTCCTGCTGTAAAATTACCCTGTCAGCATGGGGTCACCTTGTATATAAAAGCACCTGTACTTAACTGTAAGTTCCTGTAATTAAAGAGGAAATATACTTACCTTGTGGGGGCCTGTTTGCTGAAAAGTTGCCTTCATTGCTCTTCAACCACTGCAAGTATTCCTCACTTCTGGGTTATCTATTTCCCCTGGCACCCACATTGTTTTTTATCCCGCTAACTTGTACACTACTATAGGTCATATGAGTCAGCAGAAGGAACCACTGCAGACAGTGGGGAAAGCAGGTATTTGACCCCTCTGACTGGCCAAATACTTGAAGCAACAGGAGAACAGCTAAAAAGCTGCCTGAATGTAATTTTCTCATCTATTATGGAGTGCTTTTATATACAAAGTGACCCTGTATTTAAAGAATCAATTTAATAAGGAATTATGCTACACCGTTGTTAAGTTCGTTTTGTCACAGGGTCAGTAAATCTTGCTGAATAATCGCTTGCACTCATTTTAAGCATGTAGGATGTGAATCTTATATGGGAATTTTATAATTTTTTTACTTTTTTTTACACTTAATGTTATTGCTATCACATAGGGGGATAGCAATCCCCCTATATAATAGCAACAATACACTGACAGGTCCTCTTTATGGAGACATTATGGGTCTCTAAGACCCCTAATGTCACCTGGGGACCCCAAAAGAAGCTTATGAAGCAGAAATCTGCTTCATCACGTTCTTCTCTCTGGCAATAGCAGCCAGATGACTGACAGGTGAATGCGGAAGTTATGTATTACATATTACTTCCGCATTCACACTATGGAGGGAAATCAGCAAGGTGAAAGATGCTGATCTCACTCCCATCTTCCTCCTGACATCCTCCCGATCCAGTCCCGGGCCGCAGATGTGTTAGCCGATCCCGGGATTGAAGGCGAGTGTGCAGGAAGGGGGCAGCGGTGGCACTCGTGAAGGGGAGCACGCAACCAGCACATACAAGCAGGCTATAGAGCTGCCGATCATTTGTATGTGAAACAGCCGGTAACGGCTGTGCACAATAAACAGTTTTTTTCTGCCATTGCGCGCGCTAGGGGGCGCACACGCGCAGAAAAAAAAGCTGTTTGTTTACGGCAACTTGCCCATGTGAGTTTGCCATTGCTGTTTTTTCGCAACGGGCGGACGGCAATTAGTTAATTAGGTCAGGTATTGACACTTTAGGGAATACCGAAGGTTTAGAGTGACATCTGTCTTTTCAATCTATAGATTGATCACTATTGTCTTTTTATGTGTGTTATATCGTTTATGACATATAGTTGTGGTTATACAAAGACACATATATACTTTGAACTTTGCTTTTGATATAAGTTCAAATACTGCTGTCCTGATTTATGTGATAATGATAATAGTATTGTAGTTGTTAGTATATGTGAATCAGTTTATCTACAGCCCCTTGTAGCTAGTCTCCTCTCTGGTGTGTAGCCACCGAGGACTGTAGACAAGTGCCAATTGGTTCAGTCTGGAGTGATCTCAAACCAGTCAGGTGTTTGTGTACTCAGTATGCCATAGTATGTTTATGTGGAGTTCTTAATTCCCCACCACATTAAGCTGTTATGTGAGCTGATTGGGCAGTTACTGAGCAGTCTTTGCCATCTGAGACCACCCATTAGTCAAAATGTGCCAATAGGTTTTAAGGGGCATGTCTCACTTGCTGATACTTGCCTTGAGCCACTCAGTGTAAATAGCTGGGAGTGGAGTGGCGATGAGTTTGGGTTGTACCGTTACTGAGTCCAAATGGGTGCCATAGCATCCCTTTAGCCACCTTTTGTTATTATTGGTAGACTGTTATAATAATTGGGCATATCAACCCCTCATGTACTGCTCCTGGGGCGTTGAGAATCGATAAATTCAGTTTTAGTATTATATTAGAGCAGGGTTGAACTGGAGGCACATAGTAGGAAGTGCCAGAAAGGTCCACAAGTTTTGAGCTGTACTTTTACAAAGAATACTGGTACAGAGTTCTTTAGCAGCACCCTCTAGATTCATTCAATGCATTCTTAATGACTTATGGGGAAAGTTTGATATGAGTCTCTGAAGGTTTGGTGTGTTAAAATAGGCAGAGAGCATTGGTAGTGTATGAGCTGCCAGGAGGGTTTAGCCGTGGCCAAGGTAATCATGCAAATTGACAAAGACAGTCTTAATCTCTTTTAAACTCTGGTGATGGGAATCTTTACTTTTGGAGAGAAGAATATGGCAATACTAATATTCAACCACCTGTGCCAAAACCTTGATATAGGACTATTGTGAAAAATATCTATTTTACTCATGAAACGTACAACCAATGAGAGTGGTGATAAACACTTTAATATTACTTCAGTTTGCTTCTATGCTTCTGTGTCTGCAGGGTATGCTGGGCCATCTAATAAGAGAGGCCAGCACTAGCTTTGCACATGCTGATATCTCCTGCAGACTGAAACTTAATTTAAACAGCACTATATCTACACTAGAGGAAAAACATGCTATGGCGCTTCTTTGAGTTTACACATTCAGCTATATGTGTGTGTGACCTGAGATCCTTTTATTAGGCCTGCAGCCATAGTTCAGCAGTAAGCCAGCAATCTGAAACACTGAGTTATATATACACACTATCCCCTTCTGACTATAAAGGGTAAATATGAAATATCCAGATCTAAAATTTCATATTCACCCAGCTAAAAAAACTGAACATAAGTAAAGCAACTATATGGAAAAACACATTTAATTCCATATACGTCGTAAAAATGAAAACATCTTTTAAATTTATCTCAAAAGTTCTTAAAAATGCCCTTAGCAAATAGGTATACCTGGAGAAAATATGGTCAGATACCTATGATTTGGTGTTTTTCTTTCCACAAATTAAAAGCATCAATGGTAATGTTTTGAACATTGATATTATTTATAACTTTACAGTGTTATTTGCTCAAATCAACTGAAAAAACAAATGCATTATTCATTTCCATTTTCTTGCTTTTATTGTTATTTTTATTATCATTACTATTGTTATTATTTTATATAGTAGTGGTGTAATGTTCTTCCAATGTAGCTTACTGTTACCATGCCGGCACCAGTTAGGGCTGTTAGCATGCTGTTGTGAGCTCTTGCTTCTGGATTTGGTTTAAATTCACTAGATTTTAACAGATTATCCCTTAAATCTAATTTATTTAAAGACAGTTTAAGAGATCAGGACATTAATCCAATGGTCATCTGTTAGTCAGCATAGTCATGTTTTTATGCAAAGAGGGAAAAACTTGTATTTATTCAACATAGAAAAATGTTATCCAAATTTTAAGATGGTGAAAAGTCCAGTCTGGGTTTTCCCATTGTCAATGGGGTATGAATTAAAAATAATGCGAGTCATTATTTGTTTTTAATCATAACAAAAAAGGGGTTAAATTATCTCCTATATAACCTAGAAAGAAAACTACAATTAGCATGCAGTGATAAGGAGGTGTATTTTTGCAGCCATAAAGCCCTCACACTTTATGTTTTCTGTGAAGAGGTTAAGGAGTCCGTTCAGATACTTGGCATTTTCACGAGAACTACCAGGAATGCAGAGGTTGCAGCTGCGACTATGCCCTGGAGCTCTACCACTGTCTTGTTTTAGATGAACTGTCACATGACAATAAACAAAAATGTATCAGTAATTGTATCTGTGAGTACTTGGACAAGTGCATGGTATATAGGTGCATCCCTAATATATACTGTATTTTAATTTTATTACATTTGGTGAGAAATTGGAATTGCCCTTTCATGTTCATAGTCTGGGCACAGGTACATTTTAAATTGTATCTAAAGCCATATTTTTTTTTAGTTTCAGATTTTCAGAGTAGGTAAGGGTTACAATTTTTGATCTTTATTGCTGTGTCCCCAATACGTATATTCAAAGGACGCTTGGCTGTGTCAACATTTACCTGTGGGTAATCAAAAAGGAATGAATCGTGAATTGCAATGTTTAGTTATGTATGTGCAGGCATACTTGGATCAGCAGAGGGCGGGTGCAATAGCTAGTTTGCTATTGGCTACTGCAAATTGAAATAGCCAATAGGAATCAAGCAATGCATTCCTATCGCGAAACATTTTTCTTTTTTTTTTTTTACGGCAGCAGAACCCCCCACCAACAGAAAACAGTTGGGCGGAGCTAGCTGTCACTGCTAGCTCCGTACAATCGTTTTCTATTGGTTTTTTTCTACTTTTTTAACTATTTTTCTGTTCTGCTCCGTCCCACAGAGGGCCTGAGCAGAACAGCCGAGCCGAATGCCGCTCAGCAGCATTCGGCTATTTACTTACTTACTTTATAAGAATAGACCGAACAGCAGCGAGTAGATGTTGGATCGGCTGAGTCGAACTCCTTCTGCCGAAGGAGAAGGAGCATGTTCGGCCGACCCAAAGCCAGCCGAAGCCACCCGATGTACGGCTGATTTCAGCCGATATACTGCTGAAATCAGCCATACCAGCCTGAAGTGAATAGCCGAACAGCGTTCGGCTCACTTCGCTTCAGGTCAGTCATTCACGCGGTTGCCTACGACAGCTTAGTGAATAGATCCCTACGTGTTATGGTGAAGATCCTGTGTGATTCTTCTTGTACTGCATGTTTGGCTTTTAGCCGCCAGTATTTTACATTATAGACCTTTTGCAGAATATTTCTCTCCTAGATAACTTAGTCAAGGTAAGTTTTAGCCATGCATAAAGAAGTCATTAGAATATGTGCTTTTAGAAAATGCATAATTCAGTTTGCCTGTATTTAAGTTGTAGGATAGTTTTGCATATCCAACCATTGCCTTTGGTTTGCATTAAGTTGTAAAATACACTCACAAAGTGAAAAGTGTTAAAGGAGAACTATGGGGTCAGTGTTTTTCCCCATAGTTCTCCTCAGGGTAACGGCAGTACACAAACTAGAGTCCTACGCTTACCCTAAGCTCAGTATACCGTGAGCTACAGCTCGCGGTATACAGAGACGCCGGAGCGGATCCCGATGTAGATGACGGGATCCGCCCAGCTGCGTCAGTGACAGTTGGCTCTGCCTATCTAGAGGCAGAGCCAGCTGTACCCGCCCCCTCTCCCGTCCGTTCCGCCAGTCAGCGCTGGCAGATTGGAGCGGGGAGAGGGGAATCCAGCCCCTCCCCCTGTCACGGCAGAGAGCCGTGACAGGATCGAGAGGCGAGCGAACCCGGTATGTGTTCGCTCACCTCCCGATCTACTGAGCCGACCTGTGACAGTCTCATTGTCACAGGTCGGCTAGAACTATGAGGTGAGTGAAAAGGCCCATTTTGTGCAAGGCATTTTAGCAATATAAGCAAGAACAACATAGTGTATATTTACCAATAAACATCTTACTTGTATTTTACCTTCAAATAAGCCATTACTGTTATGATAGTATTGTGGATGGACTTTAGTCATATTTTAAAACACACTATATAGTTGCTAAAGTAGAAATATATTGTACTGTCTCTTTTGGTTATAAATGTTAGAGAAAACAGTAAAACCCAGTGTACCCACTAATTGGTTGATGGAAGCACCTTTCAAGATAACAACTCCAAATTAATCGGATGAAAACCCATGCATCTCTTGAATGGAAAATGATTTATCTAGTTTTCTTATGAAACTGTAATGAATTTTTTGGATGCTTAAAAGATAGTTCCTCCTAGATTTTGGTGGAATAGGGTACATACACTATTTTATTTAGCATAGCCATTTTAGTGACAAATACCACTGGATGTTGGTTGATTTTTTTTGTTTCTAATAATACAATTTCAAAGGCTGCTTCATGAATTTACCATAGGCTCCAATTAAAAATGCAAGAAGTGGGGACATACATTGCCTTATATTTAAAACAGTTGATGTTATAAACTATTCAGTTAGTTTTAGTTTAATCACTATTCCATGATTTATAGTTTGGCCATTCACATAGTTGAGCTGTGTTAGAACACGCATGTTAATTTGAGTTATGCTGCATGTTGTTATGCATTGCATTAATACAGCCCATTCATTTAAATGGGCTGCCTAATGCACCAAATAAGGTGCATGTACTATATTAATGCCGAGCACTGCAATAGTAGTGCATTACTGTGCATTATAGCACACTGTAATGCACATCCATTGGCAAGGTGCATTGGGGTGCCATTGGACCAACACATGTGATGCACTGCAGTGGTGTGAATGGTCTAAACACAAGTGCTTAGAGGGAGCTCTAGGCACAGATTCCTAATAAGTACTTCCTAATCATTTTTCAGTCATTTACAATCAAACTAAAAAGCTTAATGCAACTTAATGGTTTAAATGTTTTTGTTGTGACCAAAAAAAGCAAAACATAAATTTTAGAGAGGTATGTCCTTGTAGTGGCTGGAATATTCAATTGATTGGGAGAGTGCTAGAAACATTGCCATTTTTTTAAATCAAAAACCATGTGTGCGCTAACAGTTTATATATACATAGCCTTAATTATTTTTATTGTGAATGTTTCCACTATTATTGTCACACTGAAAAACCTCATCAGGAGCAAGATTATTCTAGAAAAACGTATAGGCTTCTATAATTTGTCTACCAATGCACAGTACATTATGATATGTTTATAGTTTTCTTTATTATCCAGATAGGGGGAAAAACAGGTCTTAAAGTTTATTTTATAACACAAAATCCCACGCTGAGTGCTCTGAGTGCTAGGTGCAGAATTTTCTCCAGCACACAGCGAATAATGGCACATTTACATAATAAGGAAAAATGCATGATTTTGCCAATTCAAAGCAGCAAACTTGTTTAAGTTTGTAGGAAAATCCCTGAGGTTTAAAGTAGCAGGAATGCAAGATAATGTCTGACTGCTAATGTGTTTTAAATGATTTCTGTTTTTAATTTCTTCAGCATTCACTGAACCTGAGATACTTATGTTAAAAATGGTGCTGTAATATACTGAACATGATGGCTCAAACACCAACATCCCTTAATTAACAATGAAACTGGAGAGTTTAACAGGATCAGTCTGGCTTTGTGCTGATAGCATAACACAGCTGACCCAGAAATAGGTTACTTTTATCTTATCAAATCCACCTGTTATATGTCATACAAAACACACAATATTTTGTGTTAAAAAATGCTGAACAAGCATGCACATCTACAGATGTCTGACCTGAAAATAAGAGTACAGGCACATAAGAGATAGTTCAAACCAAACAGCAGAAGTATATTGGAAACATCAGACTGAATCAAATATAAAACAACACCACTAATTATAATGAACAATGTGGAAAAACATTTAAAAAAATTAAATAAAAAAGGCACCAATATCATAAGCAGAGATACGTCAATAGAGTTGTGTAGGGATTCCAAAGTAGCTCCTTCTCTTGTCTGCTCTTTACCCTATATTTCTCTGTTCTTAAATTCCCAGGATTCCATATTCTCTAATTTTATGGAATGTGGATCCCCTAAAGATGGTCAGGTGCAAGACTTTGCCCAATCAGGGCCCATTGCTCTGTAAGGCCGGGTTCACACCTGGGTGTTGATCGATGCGCTGTAAAACGCCCAGCAAGTGACATCCTATTATTTCCTATGGACATGGTCCCCACCTGTGTATATATCAGCGTGTCGGAACGCGCTGAAAAACACCATACGCCCAAAGAAGTACAGGAGCTTCTTTGGGGCTTATTTCCGCGTGTATCCATTAGCATACAGCCGGATAGCCCTCATAAACATGAGGCCCGAAACGCACATCATACGTGCATATTTTGAATGCCCAGGTGGGAACCAGCCTGAGAGCCATGATTGAGCAAAGTCATGACTTTGCCCAATCATGGCTTACCTGTCAGATGCTGTACAACTGTAAACAGTTGGGCGGAGCTAGCTGTCACCGCTAGCTCCCCTAATTGTTTTATGTTGCCGGCACCTGTCAAAATGCCATTCTGCGGCAGGAGTTTGTTGCGAGCGGACGGGACGGCGGGCATAATTTTTTAAAATTTCTATTTATTTTTTATTGTTTTAAGTTTGATTTAGTAGTTTTTTTGTCATCGTATTCGTGGACAGCGCTGGATGTCATGATTGACACCGGATTAGATTGGTGAATCCATTTTTTGGTTTGGTTTTTTTTACAACAAAAGAGTTCTCAAAAACTTGTCTTTTGTTTTTTTTCAATTAAAGGATTTTTATAAAAGTCTGGCCTCTTTTTTTACAAATTTTTATGTAACCCTTTCGTGAAAGGGTAGGGGTACAATTATCCCTTACTCATTCACAAGGGGGGTCGCATCTAGGTGCCCCTTTATTAAAGAGGTACCCTGATGTGAATAAGCCCCCTGCCCACAGCCCCACAACCAACACCTTAGGGCTTGTGGGGAGGAGGCCCTTGTCTCCACCGGCATGGGGACAGGGTGCTTTTCCAGGGGCAACCCAGTGCCGAGGGCATGTGGATTGGTACAGGAAGGAGGGGGCCGCTCACTTGTCCCCCCCTTTACTGCCCTGCCAGGCTTATGCTTGGATCAAGGGTCTGGTATGGAATTTTAGGGAGAACCCCACATTTGTGCCCCACTTTTGGGGGTGGGGTTCCTCCTTAAAATTCCTACCAGGCTTAAAAGGCCTGGTATGACTTTGAGGGGGAACTCCATGCACTTTTTTTTTTTTACATGGGGTCCCTCTTAAAATTCCTAGCAGACCTTAGGGGTCTGGTATGACTTTGGGGGGGACCCCCACACTTTTTTTTTTAAATGGGGTCTGATATTGTTTGGGAGGGGGAACCGCACACTTTTTTTTTCTTTATAAATGTCCTTTTTTTCTTTACAAATGTCATTTTTGCTGCAGGAGGTTCTATACATTTTACAGATGTTCCACTTTACAAGCAGCTCCTTTAAAAACTGTATTTTTTCAAGTGTTTTTTTCATTGATACATGTCCCCACGGGCAGTACCCAAATCCCCATACCCTTTTTATGGCCAATGAATTGCATACAAGCTTTCAAAATGAGGTGAATGGATTTTCAATGTTCAAGCCCCATAGACTTGCAGTGAGTTCGAATTTGAATTCAAACTTTTTCCATGTTCTTAAGTTTGAATTTGAACCAAACATTGGGGTGTTCAGCCCATCACTACTAAGTAGTACCTTCCTACAGTCTTGGACCTATACTTTGTGCTGCAGCACCTAAGTTGCACCTCGCTACTGTCTTGGACCTACATGTTGTGCTTCAGCACCAGGGCAGCCTGTGATGGCCTGCTATAGCTAAGTCAGCCATCTTGTTAGTCCTTCAAGTGAACTTTAAAGTATATTTTACTGATGTAAAATTACTGGTCCCACCACTAAAAAATCATATTAAACTCTACCTGGAACTAGAAAGTAATTAGAAGAAATAAGAAACACTCTTCTCTCTTAAGATGCATTCTTTTGATTCCTGTGCACATTGTCCATGGACTGGATAATTAGCAATTTCTATCATAAGAAGCAAGAAAACACCATTGTAGGGGACATAGATAAGGGCAAACAGGTTGAAAGAATACATTTTTATAGTGTCTACCTCCATTTCTCATTTAATAATTCAGCAGTAAATTATGCATAATTTGTGGTAAGAAAATTACAGCAACAGCAAAAATGCACCAGTGAAACAAAAGGTGAGAAAGACGCCATTCAATGGCTCTAACATGACAGCATCATACTGACATCTATTAGTATGCTTTTTCAGTGTGCCTATATTGTACTTTGTTTCTCAGCATTGTTGAGCTCCCACCTAGCTTTACACATGGCTGAATGACTTGTACATTGTTTAAAGTATTGTTTTTTGTTGTGGTGTTAAATTCCAGTATGTAGATTTAGGAGACTCTGAATTTTGTGTTTTGACTCTTATAAGGCTGATTATTATCACCAATATTTAATATCAGTTGTTCTACCATGCAGACTGTTTTCATATTCACTTACATTTATATTCTTTTAAGGAATGCAATGTCCTCTCTGACTTTGTCATTTTTTATGTGGGAAATATGTATCATGTTGAACTAGCACCCAGTGCTTGCAACACAAAAGCTAATTTTGCACACAAGAGTGTTCTTTGTCATTTACGTACAAGCCAGGTAGAAAAATATGATGGCAAAGAAAGCCGGTATTTGTCTGCAAGACCTGTAATGTGCAAAAGAAACATCCTTTTTATTTTGCTGAAAAAAATAACCACAACACTTAACCAACTAGTTATTTTGAGAACAAAGGGATAGCAGGGAAGCATATTATTTACATTTTGACTGAAAACCCCCAAATTATACTATGGGATAGAAATATTAAAACAGCAAAAATATAAATGTATTTATTAATAATATTAAGGAACAATGTGCCTTAGAGACATGTTGGTAATAACATAGCTCAAAATGCTTACTGTGCAGGAATAATTACACAAACAAAAAAATGGTTATTATAACAGGGCCATCTGTATTGTGATTGTAATGACTTCCCTATATTGTAAAGCGCTGCACAAACTGTTGGCGCTATATAAATCCTGTATAATAATAATAATTTATATGTCTTTACCCAGCTGCCGTCCATGGCCATTCCTGGGCGGACGGGAGTCTTGAGATGTCCTGCCCCTCCTCCCCTGCTCTTGTGTGGTGCTCAGTGCGCACACAAACGGGGAAACTATCAGCATGTAAACAGCCAGTGATGGCTTGCAGGAGCTGGGGGTGTGCACGAAGGCAGCCAATGTACAGCTGATTTTAGCCAATGTACAGCCGTACAAGACTGAAGCCTTTGGCAGCTTTGTGAATAACCCCCTAAATAAGCCAGTTGGTTTACTTGATTTTGTAGTTTTGTTACTTGACCATCAAAGAAGAAAGGGTTAGGGAAAGGTATACCTAAAACACAGCAGTAACTTCTCTATACAGCAACCTGTATGGCTTCACTTGTGCTTCAGGTCGACCATCATTTTGATCCAAACCCATCGTATTTTCAGTCTGGGTGAACAAACTAGGTGGATTTGATCAGTTTGCATGTCTGTCCTAACCTGCAGCTGCTGCAGCTGGACGTTTGTCACTTAGCGGTGGTATCACTACCACCTCTAAATCAGTGGTTCTCAACTTGCGTAACCTCAGGACCCACATTTGTCGTTGGTAATTACGTTGTGACCCATTGCACTGCAATGGAACACATGGCATTCCAGCTCCCTCTCAGCCATAGCTCCAGCCCACTGCACCTCAAGCTGACAAACTGTGCCAGGCTTCATATTCCTAATGTCTGCTCAGCGCGAGAACGGACATTGCTGCGCTAGTTCGAGGCTGAGGAGCCTCTCACCTAGAAAAGTGGAAGGCTTGCGGCGACCCACTGAACACGGGGTTGCGACCCACTTTTGGGTCACGACCCACCACTTGAGAACCAAGGCTCTAAATTACTCCCACTGGCTTGTTAAAGATTGCCTCATTCCTACATCCTGTCCCATAAAAGAGGAGCACTTATTCAAATCTTGAAGCCCACTTTTAAATATTGGAGGACCCCTGATATTCAACCCTCTGCCCTATGTGAATGAGTAAAAAGCACATAATACTCCTTGTTACACAGTCACAAAAAAAGGAAATAGTATATAAAAACACAGACACAGTGTAAATGGCCTTTCTTTAACAAAATTCCCCAGTAAAATTATTTCGCCCGATGACCCAACAACACGACACCCTGCCAACATGACAATTTAGGGGACCCTAAGTGTTTACAAACAGAACAAAGCCAGAGAAGAACTGTAATTTAACAGTGGTAGTTGTTTTTTTTTTTTTTAAGCAAGTATGTCTTTATTGATTTTGAATCACATAAGATACATGGCATTGGATGCATTACGAACAGTAAGGTTTGTTACCTAGGCAAGTAGCCAGCCGGGTACAAGCCATGGACAAGCAAGTAATGCATTGGTATCATTATAACAGATAATAACATAACATATAGCATGGTATAATAATATAATCTCAAATTCTGTATCTATTGAACAGTAATAAAGTCTTGGAAATAGGATGGGGAAAGGATAGTTGTTTTTTAAATGCCACACAAAGTGCACAACTTTACATGCAGGTCTAGTAGGAATGTTTGGAGGGACCCCAAGTTAAAAGTGTGTGGGGTTCCCCCCAAAGTTCTTACCAGTCCCTTTAGATCTGGTAGGAATTTTGAGGAACCCCACCCCCAAAAATGAGGGAAAAATGTGAGGTCCCCTTTAAAACTCCCAACTAGGCCCTTGATCTGAGCACAGTCCTAGCAGGGCAGGAAAGGGGGGGGGGGCGGGCGTCTCTCCTCCCTGCACCATACCAGGCCACATGCCTTAGGCACTGGGAGGGTCCCCCTTGGAAAAGCACCTTGTCCCTGTGCCGATGGTGACAAGGGCCTCTTTCTTGCAAGCCCTGGGTTGTTGATTGTGGGAGTCTGCAGCCAGGGGGGCTTATTTTCATTGGGGTACCACTTTAATAAGGGGGAACCCAGATGTGCCCCCCCTTGTAAATGAGTAAGGGGTACATAGCCCGTACAGCAGCCCTTTGGTTCAACTGAACCAAAGGGCTTTGACGGCCGAAGTGAGCTGAAGGATCAGCCAAAGCTACGGCTCGATCGTTCAGCTCAATAGTAAATAACCCCCTTAGTGTTAGGTTACAGGTAGAGAGTGTGAAAATAGTGTTAGATAGGGAGAGTCAGAAGTATGGTTAGGGTTACAGGGAGAGTTAAAATGAGGGTTAGCATTATAGGGAGAGTTGATGTGATGGTTAAGGTAACAGAAAATGTTAGTGTTAGGGTTAGGGTTAAAATCTCATCAAAATATTAGTTTGATTTTGCAATGAATATAATTTCCTGAACAAAAAACATTCAGTATTAGAATGTCTTTCATTCGAAAAAAATAAATCCTGTTCCTTAGAGTTTTAGTGTTAAAGATAGTGTAACATAAATTGTTAATGTGAAGGATAGAGTTACAGACTGAGTAAGCATAAAGGGCACCTTTGGGTAGGGCATGGTACAGTGCAATGGGAACCCTGTTCTACCAGTATTGATCTAAATTTCTGCTGAAAGGTAGTGTATAAACAAAAGGAGTATTGCTATATACACACCCATATACTGAGAAGGAATGTTTCCCTAAATTTCCTAGGTTTGCCCTATAAACAAAAATTGCTTTTACTAAATCTATGACATTGGACTTTAATACTCTCTCTTTGCTTACCTCTTGTTACATGTATAGCCACTCCAGCACAAGTACTAAAAAAAGTGGAATCAGTTGCCTAGATAAATCATCTTGAGAATGAGGAAGAATGCCTTTACTACATTTTGACATATCTGGCCCTGTTTAGTGCAGTGCTTTTGTGTCCCATGGAACAGCAGCAGCATCTATTTGTCTATATTTCTGAATTCAAATGGTGGGCAGACACACCAGAAACTTGGAATACATACACAGGACAATAAGGGAATAAAACAAACATCAGAATGCCACATATGTGTTCATAAAATTCCACAGATCATGTTGGCATGGACCATAAGGTCTTGCAAATTTCCGCCAAACCCATGGTGAAGCTTGCTTATGGCAATGCACATAACTTTACCCCCAATGTCCACACTCCACCTTTGACCTATTTGTAGAATGCTGTTACAATAAAGTATGATTTCAGAAAGAAACAAACACCTCTTCTGCAAAAAAAATTATCTATTTACATAGTTACATAGTTACATAGTCTCCATACCCTTAATTAGTTTGGTTGCCCTTCGCTGGACTTTACGGTATCCTTTGTGGCTTTGCAGTCTTACATATGTAGAAGAATAATAAAAATTTAAATCACTCCTCCTTAGCAAGTAAAAACTGTCATTGGTGGTGACAAGCACTGACACTCAATGTCTTAAAAGCATAGTAGGAGATCAGTTAATGTTCATACTGATGGCCCTCTCTGGTTCAAAAATTGATTTAAAAATAAATAAATATTTTGGCGGTTCCATATAGATTATATTACAGAAAGAATGATTGTGTTATCCAATTAACTAAAAATGCTTATTTAATAAAACAGAACAATACATTAGATTGGTATACACACCAATAATACTGTATATACCATTCACCAAACCAGACATCCACTAACTGGCTAGTATAGGTAATTGCACTTTGCGTTCTAATTCCATTGCTGAATAAATAGATATAATAGCAATTAAAAAAAATATTACAGCAGAAAACTCTATGAAGATAATTTTATATGTCTAGCATGTTGAAGAACATGCTCTAGGTACAGGAAAGAACATTTCCTTGTGTGGAGATTAAACATAAGTGGACCAAAATAAATAAAATATATTTGGTTAATGATCAATATATCATTCAGGCGTATGACTTTTCTAACAAGTAAAAGCTGATAAGAGATTATGACCAAATTTCCTGGTTCTCTTCCTCTCCAATTGTTGTACATTATCATTTGATATGCTATGTTTATGGACATAATGCATGGTTATTCCAGTTTAATGGCAAAACTAGTAATCTGGGGAATACTACAACCATGTGTCTTATTCTACACGCAAATGAAAAATAATTTCAATTTGTGGGCTAAATTCTTCTATTTTTTTTACAAAGTATTGCTCCATCATACACTCTCCCATCTCTTAAAAATTGTATGCCATTAGAAGTATGCAGTTTTTTTGGAATGTCAAGCTTGTTACAAGACATACATAATAAAGTATATTAACAAGGAACGCACTGACCTTTTTTAATTTTTTAATAGTGCCTTTTCTTCACATAGAACTATTTAACACACAGAATGCTGGCTGTTGAAGGTGTAATTAATAGCTGATGTGTTTTAAATAAATTGTTGATATACTCAAAAATTTAAGATATTCTTGATTGTTCAAATATTCACACATAATCATTGTCTTTGTTGAATTGCTTGCTGCAGATTCTTTTTCACACATCTGTCTACTCTTCTATGTCCTGTTCACTTTGTTCAGAATACTAACGTTAGTTTATACACATAAAGCAAGTTCCTTGTAATGAACCTGACAAAGTGTCTGTGATTGAAATTGGGTCTACAGTCCCTAGTTCTGTGAGGGATTTGGCACAGCAACAGATGGAAAATCACATGCATACTCTTGACATTGATCCCAGCTATTGGATCAATAACTGTGCCAAGTCCTTGACGAATAACAAGTTTGATTCCTTGTGCAGTTCTTTGTTGTTCTTTTCCTGATGGATTTAAACAAAATAGAGTTGTCTCTTTTTCTCTGCAAGGAAAATGCACATTGCTCTTTTAAGTTTCTATTTTCTGTAGTGGGAGAAGCACATAATTTTGTTAGATTTTTAAGGTAGGTCTGTCAGGGGAGCGAAAGGGAATGAACCTTCAGCAATAGGCACACCCTAAACCATACAAAAACATTTAGGTAGTGTGGTGCAGATTTAAGTGATATATTTAGGATAACATTGCATGTGTCTTGAGACATTTAGGGTATAGCCCGTACAGCACCCCCTCGGTTCTCCTGAACCGAAGGGGTCCTGGGGCCGAAGCTAGCCGAAGGATCGGCCGAAGCTACGGCAAGATCCTTCGGCAGCTTTGTGAATAGACCCCTTAGCATTTGTTTGTGCTCATAATGTATATACAATGTTTCCTTTTAGCACCCAAGGCCTTACATTATATGACATGAGATCTTGCAGTGGCCTCCAGGAGAAAAGTGAGCAAATTAAAACATATTTGAGTCTTATGCTGTCATATTGGTTTACAAACTGAATGGGGGCAGCTGACTGACTTTCATGAGCGCCTCAGTTCTTTAAGACTATTAAGGCAGAGTCATTTCAAGATTTTCATTGATCTGGAGATAAAAATTTAGATTGATCCTTTGTGCTTCCTGATTTTAATTAAAACATATTAAAAATTTTGTGACAGTGTCATATTGAAAAGAAACTGTTCCTTAATTATTGTATAGCAATTTCTAAAGACAATGACCTTTTTTTTTGCAAATGTTGCATCACAACCCTAGAAGTTAAACTAAACTTTCATGTAAGAAAGGAGCGTTGACTTCCTTTAAACAATTCTAATTGTTTGCCTGCTGTATTTAGTTTCTGCCTTCAATAATATCTATGTCACAAACACAAACAGATCAGAAAAATGAAACAAACGTCTTTAACTAAATGCTTGTTTTTGGCAAGTGACCCAAATAATGAACCGAAAAGCAGCATTACAACCAGGCCACCAGCATTTTCAGAATGAAAAGTCAGCAATGGTAGGTTCCAGGTTTATTTCATGGCCTTATTTTCTTAAAGCAGAACTATGAGGTGAGTGGTTTTCACTCACCTCATAGTTCTAGCTGACCTGTGACAATGAGACTGTCACAGGTCGGCTCAGTAGATCGGGAGGTGAGCGAACACATAACGGCGTTCGCTCACCTCTCGATCCTGTCACAGCCCTCTGCCGTGACAGGGGAGGGGCTGGATTCCCCCCTCCCCTGTCATGGCAGAGGGCTGTGACAGGATCGAGAGGTTTGGACGGGGGAGGGGGCGGGTACAGCTAGCTCTGCCTCTAGATAGGCAGAGCCAGCTGTCACTCACGCAGCTGGGCAGATCCAGACATAATTGTCGGGATCCACTTCAGCTGCGGCGTCTCCGTATACCGCGAGCAGTAGCTGTAGCTCTCGGTATACTGAGCTTAGGGTGATGGGAGGACGCTAGTTTGTGCCTTAACCCCATAGTTCTCCTTTAAATCAGTGAGAGGAATTACTGGTAATCTCTATTACAGGGTTCCCCTTAAGCTGATTAAAGCAGCACTGACAGAAGTCAGTGCTGCCAGCTTCTGATTTGCTAGGCTAGCTGAAGGTCATCAGCTGGCACTATGCTTTTTTAGAAGAGAGAACACATAAAGGACCGTTGTGATAAAGAAGTTATCCTAGGTGAAAAAAATATGGGAATGTGTTAACAAGTGAAATCTATGAGTATCAGAATAGTATAGTGTGAGTATAGGTATGAGTATAAAGAATTGGTGAACCTGACCAAAAGCAATCATTTTTAGATAGCCTATGAAAGAAAAATGCCAAACTATCTCTTCTAAACCCTTACGATGGGGCTTCATTGTAAAGACCAGTATTAACAGCTTTTAAATAAAACAATCTGTCTGAAAAAATATAGCTACAGTAATGCACATAGTATATCAGAATAATCCCTATAGAGAAAATATATAGCACAACTACGGATCATCCAGTTTATAGACGTACAGCAAATTAAACCTGTTATCACAATGGTCTCCTCTTGCATGCTGCTACAAAAGTGATAAGGTGTAAGGCAGGAGATGAAACCAGATTGATTTTCTATCTTGTAATAAATTAATTCATAGGTACCTGAAGTTGATGCTCATGCTCAATTCTATATGATCACAGAAAACATAATGTCTGCACTCATATCAGTCTGGAAGTGGCCAATATCATTTTTTTTGTTTGTTTTAACCCAGAAATATATTTGTACACAGAAAATAAAAATGCGTGTTAACAGATAGAAAACGGAGTCAAAAGAGTATCATGAACTATGTGTTTGCATAGTCCCCTGCATATGTGAGGGCAAAAGGAGGAGATCAGTGAAGCACACCTGGTATTTAAAATATCTGTATAGATATTTTTTCAGTTTTGGATAGAGTAGGGAAGTGTTAAAACACCTGGCAGGTTATTTTTCCTGCTGTCTGTGTACCACTGTCCTTCATTTCCTCTCCCCAAGATGCAATAGGAGGTTAGTGGAAATCTCCCAAAGTTAGGTGTGTTCCCTTCTTGGACAGTTGTCTCTGGAACATGTGTTACCTTTAGAAGATTTACAGTTACCTCTTGCTCTGGGAACAACTCTAAAACCTTGGACTCCCCTCACTTTCTTTTTCAGTGACAATAGTCACCACTACAAACACTAAAAGTCAACATATCTCATAGTACTGTAAATAATTAATGAAGATGCCATCTTTTTGCACACATGTACATACTGGATGCACACCAAATATGTACACAAATACATATTCTGTATCCATTATATACTGTACTAACATATTCAAAGTGTTTTATTCACATATTTTGCTTAGTGTTGTAGATTAAATTATTTAAACTTGATTTTTTCATACTAGCTAATATAATGAGTATTCCAAATGCTAGTAAGAAGTGCAATGCACAATAGTTATAGAAACATTTACTGTATGTTACAATTGTTTATTGAATTTTGAGTGGAATTAGCCAATATTTTGAATAAAGATGAAATTAGATAGTAGGGTCAATTTAATGAAGGCAAATAGGCTGTTCACTTTGTAAGGGAATTTTTCCTTATCCTAGGGAATGTGGTAAAAAAAATCTCTTGCAAAGGATACCCAATAACATGCAAGGAAAATGTTAAAACAGAGTATTATTGTTTGTATATGATTGGATGATGGAAGCCAGCAGACCTTAACCACATTCACTAAGCCTCAGGAAAATTTCCTTGCAAAGCGACAGCCTATTTGCCTTTAAACTCATTGAGGTTGATTTACTAAATAAGATATGGATATGATATTATCAGATTATCTTGACTTTATGCAGGCTCAATTTTGTGTTTTAAGTTGAAGAAAGTAGATAACTGCTGATACAGATTATTTCATAATTCTATCACGACCTTGATTACTTCATAGATAATACAATACATTTGATATTTTATATGTATATGCACCTATGTTTACATGTGCTTGTGCATAATTTAGCCCTATCTAGAAAATACCATGAAAAAACAAGTCTAAAACAAGACTAAATCCTTAATATCCTACAACTACAATGTATTTATTTTAAATGCATATCTTTTTAGCTATAAACTTTCATGAAAGAAGAACTCCAATTTTAGTATTATAAATACTGCAGCTACTACAGTGTATTACAGCATCTTCCGGGTCCTGACACAGCCACTACACTAAACGACTTCCCTGTGATATCACTCAGCTGATGATAGCGGACATTCAGAGAATGCCTAGTATTTTTTTTTTTTAATGAATACTAGAGGTTCTATGATTGGACGAATCAGAGAACACCTAGTATTCATTACAAAACTTATACAAAACAATCATTTAATATGTATCTATATTAAATTATTATTAGTATAAAATATAATAAAACTAACTGTCTTATTTGTGCCAAGTACATTTATAATATCTCAAAATTATGTAGTGACTAAACCTTGAATTTTTATACTAAACCCCAGAGGGATCAAGTAAACTATTTATTTAAGTTGTTCTTAGAGGCAATCAGCATCACCAGCCTTAAGAAATCAAGACAATGTGCGAATAGTCAACAGCTAATCCAATATCCTTATTTAATCCAAATTAATTTGTGTCCAATAATCAGATTGGACAAAACAGAACTCTGTTCCATTTTGGTTTTTTTTGTCCTGGCTGAAGTTAGGGGTCATTCGATGTAAGCAAACACACATCTGTTCAGATCTGGCTGCCCATAGACTAACATGGGCAGTTAGGTTTGCCTAAAAAAACTGACAGCCAGACCTGATGAGACTGCCTGTTTGAAAGGACTCTAAGGTCGTCAGGGTCACCAGAACTAGTGTCCCCATTGGAAGATTTCTTCTCTACTTCTGTTCTGATGACAACCTAAAATTTGGGATTTTCTTTTACTTTCATGCTCAGTGACAATTGTCACCTGGACAAATAGTGGGATTGATTCTACATAAGAGGGGCACACACTGCAATAAAACCCTGAGAGGTGTCCTAATACCTCTTCATTCAATCTAAAACTAAAAAAAGTTTAGACTTCATTTGCACTTTAATATTTTAATAACATTATTAAGAAGAAAGTCAGATAATCATGAACAGGAAAAAAAAGATTCACTGCTCACCTCAAAGGACACTAAATCCTTTTATTCTTATTTCATTAGACTTTTAGTTTGTTAATAAATCAAAATAACGAGATAGCCAGTCTATTGCCTCAGTCTCAAGAAACAAAGTATAGTAGTGAGTTTTGTAAGCACTGTTCATTTCTCTTTAGTGTTTATAATAAACACTTTAATAGATGCTGCAAACTTGATTTCCAGTGTGTAGTGAGTCATAATGAGCATGTGTGCCTCTAGTCATGCAAGGGGGTTTGAAAAAGTCAATGGGAAAATTCTTTTTTTCTTTCTATTCTGACATCGCTCGTGTCAGAATAAAGAAAAAAAGACACAGCAGTGCTTCTCTCCTTGGCGGCCAGGAGCGGGAGGCTCCCAGAGCGCCCGGGAGAGTTTTTTTTTCTTTTTTTTTATACATTACATTACATTTTTTTTGCTATTCACTCACTGCTGTTCGGCATCTTTAAGAATAGCCGAACAGCAGTGAGAAGCCTGCCGGAGGTTCGGCTCAGCCGATCCAGATGTTGGATCGGCTGAGTCGAACTCCTTCTGCACTTCAGGTCGACCGAACATGCTCAGCATGGTCGGCCGACCCGAAGCCACGAGAAGCAGGCCGATGTACGGCTGATTTCAGCCGTACCAGCCTGAAGTGAATAGCTGAACAGTGTTCGGCTCACTTCACTTCAGATCAGTCATTCACTCGGCTGTTCTCGGCAGCTTAATTAATAGTTAATAAAGTGAATAGACCCCAGAGTTCTTCTTCACTTTACTGAAACATTGATGTATGTAAAAGTTTGCTTTATCCCACTTAATAATAAAGCGGGCGCAATTTTTATTCAAGTTAAATATTATTTGAAATGCCCACAAAAATTACAATTTGATTATACAATATCTGCTAGATTTACCAACACCTATGCAGTACATTGACCCATCTGGTTTGAAGTAAATTAAATAGATTGTTTAGGTAAACTTTTACACACAGTAGTTGTTGGTAAATGTAAGGGAGATTGTAGAAAAATTGTAGAATTGTTTGGAACATGTGTGGTCAGATTTGCTTACATGAGAAGCAACTGACATATTCCTACTGAATATTTGTAAAATATCTTGGGATATATACAAAATAATAAGGTATGTCTTTGCTGGAAAATAATCCACAACATAAACCATAAGATTCATGATGTGTATAGAAACACTATAGGCTAATGATTTAAAAGGGCGTGGGACTCCACAGTGAAGTGCCCTCTAATATCCTTATATTTTACATTATTGTCTTTACAGTTTCAATAGTTGGTTTAGCTACAGCAGTAAAAGAACATCAAACAGCAGCAAATAATGAAGCAGATCAAAACAAAATCAGAACTCCTAATTACTGTTGGCTGTAGAATGAATTTATCGGCTTGAAATACTATTTGTTTTAACCCTCCCTGAAAGTCTCTGTTATTTTGCTGTAACTCTTTTTATTCTCTTACTAGTTTATTAAATCGAAACCCTTGGAGAAGTAAAAAAACAAATCCCTGTGTAGTTGTATTCCTCATGCAGTCATGATGATATCACTTTACACAATCCTAAATTCTTTAAAAATGTTTGCAATTATGTAAATTATAATTAGCATAACTGCCCAGTTTACCCAGTTTGAAACTTCCATAAACTATATATTTGTTAGCTATTAACATTTCAACATTTATTACTGGCTAATATATAGTTTAACGACTCTTTAACCAGCATGTGTTGTACCTTATGCACTATTCTGTAGCTAACTATAATAAAGTACTAGCCAAAAGGATTAATGTATATAAATTTATGGCAATCTACCTTTATGTGAAACAGACCTAAGCACTTTTACAAGAAACCATGACAAAGTCACCTAAAGAGCTTTAAAAAATAGTCACCAGAACAGATATCTGCATTAAACTCTCTACTTTCAGGAATCAGTTGGCTATAAAATGCTCAGGGTTCCCAGTATCTTATTAATTTTCTTTTGTCTCCTGTATAGTCAAGTGACTGGCTAGACAGAGTTCGCATACTGAAACATAGACATTTCCCATGGCCCAGATCATATATCAGTAATAGAATACTGAACAGTCATGTCTCAAGAAATTGAAAGGTTAGTATCTATTTAACCATAGACTTACGGGAATGTTAGGTTAGATTGTTTTTTATTTTACATGTGCCTGTAAGATTATTTTAATACAATTAAACCCACTAAAATTACTAACAATCCCCAGTAGTCAAAATGCATGTTACAACTCATAGGAAATGAAAGTGACACAGGCATATTTATGCAGTTTAAAAATGGTTTGCTAAAATTCTATTGGGGTATACACCATTAAACACATTACATATGTGTACTGGTGTGCATCCCCATAGTTGCAGCTGCTACTACTTGTAAAAACTGTCTTCTCACCAACACCCCCCAC